>NC_058040.1:17065496-17077996 GCF_019176455.1 Solea senegalensis | reverse complement strand
AAAATTAAAATCTTCTAATTTCAAAGGAATAAAAAACAACACATATTTATGTCTTTTTTAAAAACTTTTAACTATAAATAAAACTTACAATATACAGTTTTATTTACATTTTAGATTTTTTATCATTAAAATAATGAATCTAATCTGCAGATTAGCTGCAATTTTACTGCTAGTCAGTTATTGCTAATTATCACAAAAATAAGATGATAAACAAACATTTCAGTGAAGTCATTTATTTATTAATAACAACAAATTAACTTTATAAATGACCTCTTAACTCTCATGTGGCCTCAAATTTATGTTTTTGTATATATATATATGCATGTATAATGAAATGCAACTTCTGTATATTATGTGTGTGTGAGTAGAAAATCTAAACAAACACAAATGAGAAATATCCAGATAAGTCCTTTTTTTATTAAATCATTAACATATTTTTTACTGTAATCTAATTTAAAGTATAACCAAAATAGTTAAAATTCAGTTTAAAATGTACAACATATGCAGTATATTTAATTTTTAAAGCATATTTATACATGTGATTATCAACTGATTATATGGCGTTGTGACTCAAAATGGCCACGAGAGGGCGCTTTTTTATTGTCGACCACCTTGTTTCTATATTATCTGTTGATCACCTGTGACGGACGTTTTAAAGGCGAGTGGTTATTATTTATTTCTTCTCTCGCTCAGATATTAAAGCATGAAAGTCAGTCGTTGGATTTCCAGCGACGGTCTTCAGCCGTGACGGACACATTAGGACCCGCTGAACCTCCGCGCTGCAGTTCATTTTAAATGCTGCCACGCACTCGTCATCGTTTAGCTGCAGAATTTTCCCCAAAAATTCACGCATAATCAAGCAAATGAGGCTTTAGCTAATTTCTTATGACTCCATTATGTTGAGAGGTTGAATGAGTGAATGACAGCTGTGATTAAAGCCATGATGCGGGCTGAGATTTAAACGGTGAATAATGTGAGTTTAATGTGATTTATGAAGACGCTGCTGCTCAGTGTTTATGTGATGAGAACAACAGCAAACAGATTACATCTGATCTGATTCATGATCTTTACTTCACAGTTAGATTCAAATCTCCTTGAAATCAGTGAGAATGAGAACAGATGAGACTAGTTAACAGATGAGACTAGTTAACAGATGAGACTAGTTAACAGTTAACGACTAATAACTTCACTCGTTCAGATGTTTCATAGATTTTCTTTACAATGTAACTTACATGTGTTTTCAACCAACCAACTGACCAGTCAACTAACCAATCAACCAACCACGCATCCAACAATAAACCAACCAGTCAGCCAACCAGACTTCCAACAATCAACCAACCAATCAACCCACCTGACATCCAACAATCAACCAACCAACCAGACAATCAACCAACCAACCAGACTTCCAACAATAAACCAACCAACCAATCAACCCACCTGACATCCAACAATCAACCAACCAACCAGACATCCAACAATAAACCAACTAACCAATCAACAATCAACAAACCAGGCAACCAACCGACTGACAGACCAACCAGGCATCCAACAACCAACCAACTGACCGACCAACCAATCAGACATCCTACAATCAACCAACCAATTTACTACCCAAACAAAATCAACCACCTGATCAATCCAACTCTCTTTTAAAATGTTTACAATTTTATGTTTTTTACATGTTATTTGTATTTTTCAGTCAAGCGTCTTCTAATAGAACTGGAATGTCAGTCAAACATGGCACAGCAGGGGGCGCACTCTTCCTCTGCTGTCTGACAAAAACTGTATGAAACAGGAAGGAGGATGCGTCACATGTTACATCACATGACCTTTCAGAGGAAGACCACAGGAAACAAGGAAACGTGTCACGGTAATTAATAAATATTATTTTCCTCTTCACGGTGTTCATGAATTCATTCAATAAAATAAAAGAAACATTTTAATGTCGTTTCACAAGCGTCTGTTGACAGTTTGTTAAATATTATGTTCAATAAAAATCACAGTGAACAAAAGAAGGGAGGGAAGATTAAATCATATCTTATCTTCGTTCTGTCTCATTTTTAGACAAATGCTTTTTTCAATTTTAATTCAGCTCAAAAAACTCGTCTCAGTCTCAGAGTTGAATTCCAGCAGAGGACGAACTCGGTTCCTCTGGCAAACGCGCTGATTGATAATCTCACTTTTTTACAGCGGGAGGATCTTTTTTCAGTCAAAGCTTCACAATTTAGTTCCAAAATGAGACGTTTGGAGCCGCTGGAGCCTCTGGAGCTTTCAATGAAACAAACATTTAACAGTAAGAATTGGAGAAATAAAAATAAAAACAAAATACAGAAAATTAGAAAAGGAGAGAAAAATTAAATATAGGATTGCAGCATATAATAATGATGGACATACAGTGCAAATGAAAGATTAAAATTGAAAGTGCTTTGAAAGAGCTCAATCGTAAGCACAGGAGAAGAGAAGTGTTTTTATCCTGGATTTAAAAATGTTCACAGTTGGGGCTGATTCCAGTTCTGCTGCTAGCCAGTGTTCTGAATCTTTGGATCCTTATTTAGAGACGGATCAGAGACATGAAGTGGAGTTACCTTGAGGTTGGAGGTGGAGCAGTTTGAGGTCAAGGTGGTTGCCAGCTTTGTGAGTTGGTGGAGAAGGAGCAAGTGAGAGAGAAAGAGAGGGAAGTAGAAGAAGTCGATCGGATGACTTCTCTGACTGGATGTTGAAGTCACCAAGAAGAACAAGTGGTGGGCCATTTTCTGGGATGTTTGAAAGGAGGACATATGGTTCCTCCAAGAAGTGTCCCAATGGGCCTGGTGGAGGGTAGATGACAACAATGATTAGTTTTACTGGGTGAGTTACAGTTACAGCATGAAATTCATACCACTGGTGTAACTGAGCGGCCTACAAACTTCAGTTTGTAGGCCGCCTTACTCGCACATGCCTTTTCAGCTCTGCCCATAAATCTTCAATAGGATTAAGATCAAGGCTTTGTGATGGCCACTGCAAAACATTGACTTTGTTATCCTTAAGCCACTTTGTAACCAGTTTGGAAGTATGCTTTGGGTCATTGTCCATTTGGAAGACTCATGTGCCCAAGCTTTAACTTCCTGGCTGATGTCTTGAGATGTTGCTTCAGTATTTCCACATAATGTTCTTTCCTCATGATCCCATCTATTTTGTGAAGTGCACCAATCCCTCCTGCAGCAAAACAACCCCACAACATGATGCTGCCACGCCCGTATTTCACAGTTGGGATGGTGTTCTCGGGCTTGCAAGCTTCCCCCTTTTTCCTCCAAATGTAACGATGGTCATTATGGCCAAACAGTTTGATTTTAGTCCTCAGACCACAGGACATGTCTCCAAAAATGAAGGTCTTTGTCCCTGTGTCCATTTGCAAACTGAAATCTGTCTTTTTTATGTTTCTTTTGGAGTAATGGCTTCTTCCTGGCAGAGTGGCCTTTCAGCCCATGTTGGTACAGTAGTCGTTTCACTGTGGATAATGACTCACTCTTACCAGCTTCAGCCAGCGTCTTCACAATGTCTTTTGCTTTTGTTCTTGGGTTGAGATGCACATTTCGGACCAAAGCACATTCCTCTCTGGGACACAGAACCCGTCTCCTTCCTGAGCGCTATGATGGCTGGACATTCCCATGGTGTTTATACTTGCTTATAAGTGTTTGAACAGATGAACGTGGCACCTTCAGGCATCTGGAAATTGCACCCAAGGATGAACCAAACTTTTGCAAGTCCACAATTCTCTTCCTGATATCTTGACTGATTTCTTTTGACTTTCCCATGATGTTACACAAAGAAGCAATGTGTTTCAGGTGTGCCTTAAAGCGGCCATAGCATGGTCCTATCTCACTTTTATGTGACATATGGAGGTGTACTTACAAACATGAAGTAATTTTTATGGTAAAAAAACGTCCTAGTCGCTACAAACGAGCTGATGTAAATGTCTCAACATTGACGCTCTCGTCAGCCGTGCTGTTTCTTGTGATTGGCCAGTTACCTAGAAGTGACGTAATTGGCACCTCAGCTCTCAGGTCCGCAGCTCCCCCTCTGGAAAGGCGGATGCACCGCTACCAATTATCAAAACATTGAGTAATGTCGTAATCCCTTATGCAGGATCCAGAGTCTGATCCAGAGTCAGAAGACACTGTGACAAGTGAAGGCTGCTGCAGGCACCTGGAGCTTGGATAACGTTGTGGTTACCGAGATGATAAACCCATGCAAATGAAACACGAGCATAGTGTATAGCTTAGCCTGTAGCCGGCTATCACTAATGCTAAACGACAAAACAAGCACAAAAAGACAGTTATATACGTATTGTTGGCACTGCTCCTGAAGTTTGGTGCTGTGTCCTGCTTTATGTTGCTACTTTCAACCGTAGAAGAAGAAGAGCTACTTACCTTCTCACCCTAACAGACCACTTATGTCACAAAATACAGGTTTACTTGTGGTTCCCAGAGTCTGTAAGAGCAGAATGGGAGCCAGAGCCTTCAGTTACCAGGCTCCTCTCCTGTGGAACCAGCTTCCAATGACAGTTCGGGAGGCGGAGTCTCTCTCTGCTATAGACCTAGACTGCTGGGGGATTTTCCTGTGGTGCACGCACATTCACTCTCTCACACTCAGGATATGAATATGACTTTTTATATGTCATTAACCTTGTCTCTTTCTCTCCCTAGTTTGTGTCTTTCCTTCCTTCCCTCTCTCTCTCTGTATCCTCATCTTGCAGGTTGCAGGATCCAGATCCAGTTTTCGAGGCTATCCATATCATACATATCATCACCATTATTATTATATATTATAATTATTGCTATAATTAAAAGTCGATATCAGTAACTGTATAAACTTGTAACCTGATACAGTTGTTGTGTATCTGCTCCTGGTCTCTCTCTCTCTTCTGTCTCTACCTCATCTCCCTCTTGTCCTTTCTCTCCCCCCTTTCTGTCCCCCACCTCTCCGCTGTCCCCCATTTTTCCTTTCACCCCAACCGGTCGAGGCAGATGACCGCACATCTCTGAGCCTGGTTCTGTCAGAGATTTCTTCTTCTGTTAAGAGGGAGTTTTTTCTCTCCACTGATGCCTAGTGTTTGCTCATTGTGTGAACTGTTGTGTTTCTCTGCTCTCTTTGATGTTGTCTATGTACAGACCTGAGATCATGTATGTTATGATTTGGCGCTATACAAATAAAATTGAATTGAATTGAATACTCTTGTTGTAGCTGCTGAGCGCATCAGCAGCTACGAGAGTAGTTCTTCTTCTTCTATGGTTGAAAGTACGTCACAGGATGTGCCCGGACTCTAGTGCCCGGACTAGGCGGCGCTGCTGTTTACAGGAGTGGTGAAATTCGCCAGTGACGTAACTAGTCAACGGAAGTGCCGTTCCGCTTCGTAGAGCTCAGGAAAACAATCAAACCATGCGCTCTCAGCAGTGGCTGAACTGATTGTTATGGACTTTTAGGGCTTCATAAACAAGGTAATGACGCAGATACACACAAAAAGGCAGCGTTAATTGGCACTTCCGGGCTATGGGATCTTTAAAATACATCCACAGGTGTCTCTCTAATTAACTCGAATCTTGTCAATAAACCTATCAGAAGCTTCCAAAGACATGACATCATCATCATCTGGGCTTTCCCAAATTGTTTGCATAATAATTTTAGTGTATGTAAACTTCTGACTTTGAAGAAAGTAATAAAAAAGTGTCTAAAAAAATCCTTATTCAATCAAATCATTATTCTGGCATTTAGCAAATAGAAATAATTCCTAAAACAGGAAAAGTGATTGTCTGATTTCATGTCAGACAGTGAGAAAAAAAGCAGATGTGTCTTTTTATATAGTGTATGTAAACTTCTGGTTTCAACTATATATTTATATACATATATACATATACATATATATACATATACATACATATATATGTATATATATATATATATATATATGCTAGCTAGCTATTACAAAATGAGATAACATAAATGTCACCTAACAACACAAACAATATTTATTTCTGCTAGCTAGGGTCGCAAAATAAGCTAACAAACACAAGTCTAGCCATCTATATATGCTGCTAGATATTACAAAGTAAGATAAATAACTCAAACAAAAGCTAACCATCACAAACAAGCTAGATATTTATATATCTGTGCTAGCTAGCTTCATAAAATAAACTAATACATTTATCTGTTTCTATAGGAGCTCAAACAAGCTGACGGACAACTTGGACATCCTCTCTGGTTCATGAAGGCCACTGTAGTTCTCTGACAGGACGAGGGTGAGTGAAGTGTCCTGTGTTTGCTGCAGTCTGCAGTCTCACCTGTAGGTGTCACTCATTGTCACAATAGACGTACCACACCTTTAACTGAGCTGATAAAAGCCGACCACTTTTTCCGAGGCTGAGTTTTGGTCGTGATGGACGAGCGCGGAGTAATTGCATATTTTAGGAGTTCTCAGATGAATTATCCTCCGCTGATCTGTCATCATGACACTGAGACACGCACTGGTATTTGCACAGCTGCAGGGGGCCATAAATTACTGCTGAGGACATGCGGACATTAGTTTAAGTCTTTCATCACAAGTTCTCCAACAAGGTCTACCACCTCTTCCTCCTCCTCATTGTTGTCGAGGAGGAACCTCTCACATCCTCCTCATCCACTGTTCATGTAGTTTTACAGTAACTCATTTTCCTCTAGCTGGTGCCACAAAATAAGCTAAGCTAAATAAGCTAAAAAACACAAGTCTATTATAAAATAAGCAAACTAACTCAAATAAATCTGTCTATCTATGCTAGCGACCTATTACAGAATAAGATAACGTACATGTAAGCTAGCTAACACAAACAAGCTAGATATCTAAGTTAGAAGGCTATCTAACAAAATAGGAAAGTAAATCTATCTATGTATCTATGCTGTTACAAAAATAAGATATAAGATGTCAGCTAACAACCGAAACAATATATATTTATGCTAGCTGGCATCACAAAAATAAGCTAACAAACACAAGTCTAGCCAGCTTCTGTATATACGCCGCTAGCTATTACAAAGTAAGATAAATAACTCAAACATAAGCTATCTATTTATGCTAGCTCGTGTCACCAAATCAGTTAATACATTTATCTCGCTATCTTTCCTCCTCCTCCTCCTCGTCCACTGTAGTTTAACAGTAACTAATACAAGTTGTCCATTTTGAAGGACAATGTGTCACTCATGACGTCCACTAAAACTCCTTAACTTCCAGGTTCCAGCTTTCGTTAAGGGGAGACTTGGACAAGTCAAAATGTTCTTAAAATTGATTTAAATGTTTTTGTTTTTGCTGAGAAGAATGTGTCAGCAGATTTTTACTTGGCAATAATTCCTGAAACTAAAGCCTGTGAATGTAATCACTGTCAGACAAAACTCGCCAACATTTGATGAAGTATTTCTTATTGCAAGCCAAGAATTTCTGTCAGAAATGTAAGAAATGTTTACTTATAATAAATCTGCGGATATTGAAGAATTTAGACTTTGAGAATTTCTTATTTTTGCACACTTATTTAACACAAACTTAATAAACACCAGTAGTCAACTCATTGTTTGTTACTGGTTATTAAATTCAATTGTAATATCTGATTAAGACAAAATCTGATTATTTTTCTAGTACAAAACTTTTATTTAGGCAAAAAAAACTTATTTTATTTTAAGCAGTTTTCTTCAGTTTTACTGCCTATTATTAAAAGTATTTCATATTTAGCATACTCCATTTGAACTGTAAAAAAAGTGCCTTATAAGTAAATGTACGTAATGTTTATTATTAAAATAAAATATTAAAATCTAGAAAATAGTGGTTTTCACATGTAAAAATGAAAGATATTGAAATCTTTATTTTCCTTGCAAGAAATTGTATAAAAAAAACTACACAATAAATAAAATGTATAACGTATATTGTAATACTATTGTTTTTAAAATCATATAATAATAATAATAATAATAATAATAATAACAATATACTGAATTTGAGGGAATTGCTCCTGAAAAGTGCTGGAGAGTCCTTGAATTTGAGAGACTTTGTCCTGGAAAATTCCAGAATAGTCCTTGAATTTGAGGGAATTGGTCCTGGAAAATCCCATAAAAGTTCTTGAATTTGAGGAAACTGGCCCTGACAAGTCCTTGAATTTGAGAGAATTGGTCCAGGAAAGTCCTTGAATTTGAAAGAATGGGTCCTAGAAAGCGTACTGTTTTTTTATATTAAATTTTAATTGTGATTTTAATCAACTATGTCTTTGATTTTAAGCAGTTTTGTTTTTTTAAGTATTTCGTACATACGTTACTCAACTTAGAAAGTAGAAAAAATGCCATATTTATATATATCTTTATTATTATTATTATTATTATTATAAAACAATCAGATATAGAACGCAGTGTTTTCTCACATGTAAAGATTACAGGGATCTTTACTTTCTTTATTTTCATCAGTCACAGTTAACATTCCTGCTCCGTCTCTGTTTGATTCCACATCAAATCCACACCCGGCCTCTTTCTTGTCTTAATATAAGCGAGGCCTCTTCTTTCTCTTCCTCCTTCTTCTCCTTCACCGCCGCTGCCGCTGTGTTATTCCTGCTCTCATCATGTTTCCTCCAGCATCCACGTCGCCTCTTCCTGCCGTGAAAACTAAAGTGAAAACACGGCGGCCTGTGATCCGGAGCGTTCGTTATTTCTTCATTAAACAGAGCACAGAGTTGGTTTTGGGCCTCGGGAGCAGATCCTGCAGGGATCAGGTGTCGCTCATCCCGACTCCCGAGGGACAGAGAGAGAGAGAATTCCTGAGAGGAAAACCAGTGTGTCTTAGTCCATGTGAATGTCACTCAAACATGTTTCCCGTTCAGTCCGGAACGTAATTAACGACGATTAAACAACACGGAACTGGGATTTAAAGGAATGTGAGATAATATATGAGTTTTATTTTGTGAGAACCATGGTAACACACACACACACACTCGCGGTGATGTTATTATATCACACATTAATCAAAGATATCGAGTTTGAATGAAGGTTTTTCCAGCTGCTTTTTTTTTACTGTTGCAGGAGCAAACGTTCCCTTTATAGACGGTTACAGAACTCCCACTGAGACGCAGAGAAACCGTAAAAAAGAAACAAGCGTGAGGGGAAAACACGTCTCACAATATCTGGAACAATAAAACTATGAAGACAGGGACAGAGCCTTTTCAAAATAAGAGTCACTGGAACTCCGCCGCTGACACGTGATTCCTGCAGAACTACGAGCGAATAAAGTTAAAACAAGAGAGAGAGAAAATGACGACGTGAAAATTCAAACATCTCTGTCTCACCAAAGACAAAAGACAAAGACTGACTTTGACCAAGATCCTGAGGACAATCACTCGTCCAGATGCAGAGCAAGTGGACGCTATCATGGACGAAGTTGTCCTCCCATCTTAAGCTGAGTCAGCACATTCTAGTCCTTGAATTTGAGGGAACTGGTGCTGGAAAGTCCTCAAAAAGTCCTTGAATTTGCGAGAATTGGTCCTAGAAAGTCCTTGAATTTGAGTGAGGTGGTCCTGGAAAGTCCTCAAAAAGTCCTTGAATTTGCGAGAATTGGTCCTAGAAAGTCCTTCAATTTGAGTGAGGTGGTCATGGAAAGTTGCCAAAAAGTCCTTGAATTTGAGGGAACTTATCCTGGAAAGTGAATTTGAGATAATTGGTCCTGGAAAGTTGTTGGGTTTGAGAGAATTGGTCCTTGAAAAGTCCTTGAATCTGAGGGAAGTGGTCCTGGAAAGTTGTTGGGTTTGAAATTGGTCCTTGAAAAGTCCTTGAATTTGAGGGAACTGGTCCTGGAAAGCTATTTAAAAGTCCTTGAATTTGAGTGAACTGACCCTGGAAAGTCCTCAAAAAGTCCATGAATTTGAGAGAATTGGTCCTAGAAAGTCCTTCAAAGGCCCTTGAATTTGAGGGAACTTATCCTGGAAAGTGAATTTGAGATAATTGGTCCTGGAAAGTCGTTGAGTTTGAGAGAATTGGTCCTTGAAAAGTCCTTGAATCTGAGGGAAGTGGTCCTGGAAAGTCATTAAAAATACCTTGAATTTGAGGGAACTTGTCCTGGAAAGCCATTGAAAAGTCCTTGAATTTGAGGGAACTGGTCCTGGAAAGTCCTTGAATTTTAACCATTACATTTAAGTTCCCAACCATCAAATGTGAAGGGAATTGGACCTGGAAAGTGCTTGAATTTGATGTGAATGAAGGCGTGGGAACCCAGTTAAAAGTATCTTTAAATACAAACTCACAGAGACAGGAGACTGCGTCCTCTGTGAGACACGTGTGTGAGACACGTCCTCTGTGGTTGAAAATCGATCCGGCCTCATATTTTCGGGGATTTCCAGACGTTTCCACGGTGATGTGAGCTGTTTACATGTTAGACGGATAATAAATGGACGTGTTTTGGAACAGAAGTCCTGCTCACATGAAATATACGCCCCCTCCCCCTCTCCCGGGGGCCCGACCGTCGTGACCCTCATCACTTCTCACTTCCAGCTCCTCGGTTTCTCACAGACGTCGGCGTCTCTGAGGCCGTTTCCACACAAACGCGTCGCATTATTGAATCTAAAGTCAACACGGAGCTGCAGGTCCACGTCTTTTTAAGCGTGTTTCTAAATAACTGGTTCCCCGCTGTTTTACTGCGAGCACGAGATTCAAATCCAGATTTAAAGCTCAGACGTGATTTGAACGAGCAGAGGGACGATAAAAATCTGATATTACAATAAAAAAACAAGCACTCACAATAAAAATGATCGTGTGAATTTTCATGATTGGTTTATTTGTGAACAGAGAAAATAATTATTATTTCACATGAGCAACAGGAGATTACAGTGCTTGTGTTTTATTGTGAAAAGCCACAAGGGGGAGCTATTTCTCCAGTCACTCCAGGACCTCATGATAAATAACTGGATCATTTATAATTCTTGTTTCTGTTCACTTCAGGTTTATTTCTATGTGTGTATACTTTAGAATATATTCTTGTAATATGACATTTTATTGAAATCTAAGTATTTTATGTAACATGAAAATAACTTGGCAACATTTTGTAAATATCTATCTATTTTTGGGGAAACTTGAGTTTAGTAACATTTGACAACATTCTGAAACGCTAATTAACAACATAAGTCACTTTTTTAAACTTTTTTGTTGTTACATTTCTCATTTTGTAACTTTTTTGCAGGTCTGTGTTTGAGATTAAATGTACGACATGTTTGAGATTAAATGTAAGACATTTAAGAGATTTTTTGACACATGTTTTTATCTGAATCTTAATGAACGCTGGTGAAACTTAAACGCCCTCTGTGTTCAAATAAATAAAGACAAAAAAAAACAAAAAAATAAAAAAGCTCAGGAGACTGTCGTCGTTTTCTCTGCAGTTTTTATGTCTTTATGCAGAATTCATAGCTCTGGTGTCAAAGTGAGAGAAATGAATAAAAGTATAAATCATGTGGATGTTTTCACACGTGTGTGTTTTATTTTTACTGTACATGTGTGAGACTGAGAGGACGACATCGTCTTCTTCTTCTTCTGGTTCTGACCATGTTTGGTTCACACATGAATGTTTTCATTAAACACCAAAGTGTTTTTTTAGCTCGTTTTACTGCAGATGTTTTAAATAATTGCTGTATTGTGGTCTTTAGTGTAATATGTATGGACTCTCGGTGTTAAGGGGAAGTCAAATATGAGTAAAATGCATTAAATCTGGACTTTTTAGCGCCTTGGTAATAATTAATATCTTTATTCATGCAGAACCTTTCACTTAATAACCGCTAATAAACAAAAATCAGGCAGAAAGCACAAAAATAAAAATATTAAAATAAAATCAGTAAAGTCAACATGATAAATAAATAAATAAATAACTTAATGAATCCAAGATTTGTCCTCTAGCGCTCTCACCTGGACAAAGATTATTATTTTTTTGGAAATTGCGACAAAGTTCATTCAAGTGGAGTTATTTTTTCAAACAGCAGAGTCGCCCCCTGGTGGCTATCCAGTATATTCTTACTTCCTAATTTATGCAGTCTTTTTTTTCACTTTGTCATGAGTTTATTTTTATCTGTATCCTTAATAACATTTTAAATGTTTTATAATTTTGCAACATTTTGTAAATATTTTTTGGGGGAAACTTGAGATGAAACACATTTTAGTAACATTTGAAAACATTTTTAAACACTAATTAGCAACATTAGTCAGTTTTTTTTACTGTTAGAATCAATTTTTTGCAACATTCCATTTCTCATTTTTTGTTTCAAAATGTCTAGAATTTGAGAAATGAGATGAACCCTTGATCTTAATGAGTCCATGAACTGTCCTTTAGCGCCCTCATCTGGTCAATGAGTATTTTCACCGTTAACTTCATTTGCGACAAAAGGTCAAAGTTACCTAATTTTCAAACGTGCTCATCATTTAAACTCCTGTAATCAATCGTCACAGTGAGCGTATGATTGTTGTTGTTGTTGTTGTTGACATCACTG
>NC_058040.1:17055496-17060496 GCF_019176455.1 Solea senegalensis | reverse complement strand
CTCAGAGTTTGTACAGCTTTACGTACATGCTCTGTGTCTTTTTGCTGTATTTCTGTGGCAGTATTACAGCGCCACATACTGGCTTACATATATACAGCAGTGTTATTTTAGAGGGTTTTGTGTATAAAATCTGGCCAACTCTCTCCCTCTTGTGTCAGCTCAGCATTTCCTGTTCCTGTCATTGTTTTATTCTCTGTTCTACTCTTGTACTTTTACTCTCCCAGTGTTTTTGAATGGTGACACGTCGTGTCCTCGTCCTCCCGTCCATCATCGTACAGTCGTGAGCCGTGGCTTCACATCGCAGGCGATTTACACATTCACTGAGAGTTGGAATTCAAATATTTCTAAAGTCGTACAAGTGTAAACACGACACTGATTGTTTGAGTCAGTCAGTGAAAACTCAATGATCTGATTCAACACTTGAAAAGAACCATGAAATGAACTCCTAATGAAGTGAAGAGGCTCAGCAGTGGATCTAATGACTCAGCGATTTGCTCGCTCTCTCGTGTCCATTGATTAGTGAGCGGCTGCCCTCGGTCGCCCTGTGGAGCTGCGGGCAGGTCTTCGGCTCGCTGACCTCTGACCTCAGCACTTAACTGTGACCTTCTCCAGACCAGAGAACAGAGCGTCACAGTGTGGACGCGCTGCTTCGTCCACAACACGAGTTCACGTCGGTCGTCAAAAAAAAAAGATGCTGGGAACAATTTCAGGTTTTTCTCATGACATCGTGTGAACTTTGAAAATTGAGAAGACTCTGATTCAGTTGACACGAAACAATTAGTTTGATTTTGATTTATTGATCGTGTGAGGAGGAATTTAGTTCAGGTCTGTCTTTGTGTCTGTGATTTAGTGTTTTTTTTAAATCTTAAAATAAGACTTATTTCTTATCAATTATCTTATTTTATCATTACAATCTTTATCTTTTTTGTTCTTTAAAGGTTTTTCAGTAACATTGTTTCAAGACAAACAACAACAAAAAGTCCAAACCAAATATCATCAATACATCCAGGACTAGCTGTTTACGTTTGTTAGCTTGATAGTAAGTAATCACTAATAGCAATAGCTGCAAATCTAGCATCTGTGGCTTATTGGTTTGTTAACAACTAGTAACTAGCTTCTGGTCTTCTTTAGCTTCTCAGAAACTAGCGGCTGCCTTCTAAGCAACTACAAGCTAGCTTCTTAGCAAGTGACAGCTAACTTATTTCCTCTTATTATGAACTAGCTGTCAGCGTCATAGCTTTTAAACCAGCAGGCGATTTGTTATTTTCCTAGCAGTTAGCAGCTGACTTCTTAGCAAGTGGTAGCTAATAACAGCTAGCTGCCAGCGTCATAGCTTTAAGAAATGAGTGTTTCATAAAAATTAAAGCGAAACATTAAATAAACTACTTAAAAAATGAACACAGACAAAATGAATGTCTGTACAACTGAGATAAAGGGAAAATAAAACATTTACAAGGTTTAAAACGATCTAAAGTATCAAACTTCCAGACTTTCTCGGTCTCAACTGAGTCTGACTAATTGGGGATATTTCAGGAATTGGTCCGGCTGTCCTCTGGCTAACGTAACCTCCTCAAATTGTGTTTGGAGCATTCTGGGATGAAAGTGTTATTGACTTCACTTTGTTTGTCTCACTGTTGGACAAACTGCAGAACATTTTACATTTAAAAAAAAAAAAAGAAGAAGAAAAAAAATCACCTCTAACTTTTTAATTATCTGGCGCTTAATAGTCATTTCATGTTCCCAAAATAAGTGAGTGGATTTTTTTTTTTACGGTGCATAAAAACTAATTTCCAGCCAGAGAATCCAGACCTTTGTGAATGTGAACTTAATTAAAATGATACGTTTACACTGTCTGGGAACTCCAAACACTTCAATTTGTCCTGTCTCTGTCTTTGTGTGTCCTCCACCTGTGTGTGTGTGTGTGTGTGTGTGTGTTAGTAAAACTACCTTGAACTGTTGATAATCGATGTTCAGCCACAAAAGCCGTGGTTGAGCCGCTCCCCGGGGCGAGGCCCGGTGGCGTCTTATTTATGAAACTCAACATGCATGAAGACGAGAGAGTGGACCGCGCCGCTCCTCACGGGGATCAGTAATCGTCTGGAATAAGTTCCAATTAATGAGCCAGATGGTATTTTTTCACAGTAACACCTGGGATGTCCGGGCCGCTCAGCGGGCAGGAATTAATTCCATTTAGAGTAATATTTCAAAAAGCATTATCCCCTCCGCACACACACACACACACACACACATCCCTGTTTCTTCTTTTCGCTGGCGGCAGCTTAAATCTGTAATAAAAACCCTCTGCAAAGTCTGACTCAATCTCACAGGCCTCGTCTCTAGTTTCTCTTTCCTGAAAGACAGAACTGTCTGGGACGACGTCCAGAGAAAAGACAAAGACAAAAATGATTATAAAGAAATATGTTGTTCTAAACGCGGATTTAAATCCGATCAACTGCCTGAAGTTTAACGTGATGAATCACTTTAATGAAGTTGCTAAACTGCATCTTCCTCACGTCGTCTTCTAAAGAGTTTGTCTTCATTTTTTTTTAAGTAAGGAGACGTGACAGTGACGTGAAGAATAAACAAAAAGTCTTTGCTAAAACGTTAACTGCTAATTGTTCGCAAACAACTCCGGCAAGATCTCCTAAGCAACTAGCAGCTAGCATCTTAGCAAGTAGCAAATAACAAGCTGGGGTCTTAGCAACTAGCAGCTGGTTTACTAGCTTCTTAGCAAGTAGCAGCTTAACTATTATCTAACAGCTAGCTGCCAGGTGCATAGCTTTCTGAGTGACTAGCAGTTGATTTAGCTTCTCAGCAACTACTTTTTTAGTCAGTATAACAGCTAAGTTATTATCTCTTAGTAACTAGCTGACAGTTTCATAGCTGTAAAGCAATTAGAAGCTGGCTTCTTAGCAACAGGTAGCTAGCTTTTTGTGGTCTTAGCAACTAGCAGCTGGTTTAGTAGCTTCTTAGCAAGTAGCAACTTACCTGTTACCTCACAACAAACCTAGTTGGGTTCATAGCCTTCTGAGACACTTTGTAGCAACTATATTTTTTTCAGTATAGCAGCTAACCTATTTTCTATTAGTTAGCTTTTAAGTAAGTGGCAGGTAATAACAACTAGCTGACATCTTTATAGCTTTTATGAAACTAGCAGCTTGCTTCTTAGCAACTAGTAGCTAGCTCTTAAGATCCTTAGCAAGTAGAAGCTGACTTCTTAGTAAGTGGCAGCTTATAACAACTAGCTGATAGCTTTATAGCTTTTACAAAACTAGCAGTTTTAGCCTCCAAGCAACAAGCAGCTGGCTTATTAGTTTCTTAAAAACTAGTAACTAGCTTCTTAGCAAGTAGCAGCTCTTGTTTTATTATTATCTCTAAGCAACTAGCTGCCAGCTTCATAGCTTCTAGCTAGCAGCCGCAGAATTCAGAAACCACGTTTCACAAAATGAAACATTAAAGAAACAACTTTTTATGTTGAAAAAACAGACAAAATAAACGTCTGTTAACAAAGATAAAGAAATCCTGACGCTCAAATCTAATGATTTCCATCATTTTCATTTACAGAGTTGAAAACGATCTACAGACCATAAACACACAATGATATTTCAGCCCCTGCAGTGCAGTGGATGTTTGTGCAGAGGATATTTCAGTATGGGTGGTTCATAAATGTCAGAATCATTACAGAGCAGAGAAAACCAGGCCGTGTAGCTTCAGACCACAGAGCTGAGCTTCTTCACCACGCTCATCTTTGAGTTTAATGAAAGACGCTCTTTCTCCAACATTTTTTTTCCAACTTTATTTCTTCTTTTTATTTATTAATTCGTTTTTTTTTACAAGAGGATGAAATTATGACCACAGAGACATCATGTGGGCGGTAATTCTCAAATGATTTAACCACATTAACACAATGGTTTTGCTTTTATGATGATGGAAACATGCTTTTCTTTTTGTTATATTCTATTTGTTATTATTATTATTATTGTTGTCTCGCAGCCCCCCTCATTTATGTTAACGACTTATTCAGAGTGAGACGAGCAGAGGAATCTCAATGTGTGCATCATCATCAGCGGCTGTGGAAACTCAAATGATTTCCTCTGTGGATTTGACAGAAGGGATTGATTGGCACATTACATGCACTGACCTCAGGTCAACATGTTGTTTTTAGCAGTTTTTTATGACTTCATTTCTCGTTTTTATTTTGTGGTAATGCTGTGATTATTCCCCTGAGACACGAGGAAAACTCTCCCAGATATTATTTAACACATTAAAGGGAGAGTTTAGCTCATGCATAGTCTGTGGGTGAGGTGACCGTAATCATAGAAGCCAACAACACAACAACAGAACATCAGAGGAAGCAGTTTGAGACACTTTTCTACCCGGAAACTGAAGTTTGTGTCTTTAAACCAAAGTCCACTGAGACAATTGGTGATTTTACAACATGTCAATGAGTTTAAATTTGTTATGTTGTGACTTTGGTGTTTCCAACTTCTTCATTTGGATTCACTGCAGTGACACAAACTGACCACACAGGGCAGTAGTGGACCAGCAGCTCCTGTGACCCAGTGAGCTAAAAACGTTTTTTTTTGATGGGATTTGTTGAATTTGTTGATTTGTGGGGAGTGAGTTTTTGCACCAAACTCCATTGAGAAAATGAGCGATTTTAGCTCCCGGGGACACAGGAGCGGCTGGTCTACTGCTGCCTCTTGTGGTCACTTTGTGTCACTGATGTTCATCTGAATGAAGGATTTCAAAAGCCGAATTCACAAAATAAGACGTTTGAACTTAGTGACGGAGGCAGCAGTGGATCAACAACTCCTGTGTGCTGTGATGTTAAAATCACTGATTTTCTCTATGGGCTTTGGTGTGGGAGAGTGAGTGGTGTGTCTCACAGTGAGATAAAGCAGCAAACATCGCAGACTTATGCTGATGTAGATTTTCTTAAGTGGCTAAAATCTGTATCCGCCCCCCTCTGTTATGAGACTGCGATGCATGTCGCGGCG
>NC_058040.1:16897996-17050496 GCF_019176455.1 Solea senegalensis | reverse complement strand
AACTTCAGTTTCCTGTTAAAAAAGGTATCAAATGGGGAAATGAAGTGACAAACATTTAGATATCATAGACATAGGCTGGTGTACATTATGTTAGTATGTTGAACTATGTGTTGAGTAATGAGCAGGAGGAGCTGATAATGTATACATGTGTCATTTAATAATTAAAGAAACAATAAAAGTGAAGGAACAAAAGAGCAATGACTCCAAAAATTAAGCGCAGTTCCATTTTTCATTCATAATAATCGTCCGTCTGTCTCTGTGCGACCTCTGTGGCCCTGCAGTGGTGCCTCCTAGTGGCACCATGTGACTAATGGAGCCTCGTCGTTCATCCATCATCAGACACACACACACACACACACACACACACGCGCGGATGCTGATCAGCAGGCCTGGTTAGCTGCTCTGTACTGTAGCATGGGAAAACAGAACCAGGTGCCACCTCACTGTAAAGCTATGCTAATTAGCCCAGCAATAAAAACATTCAGGATAATTAAGAAGAAAGAGGCATGTGAAAGGAAGGAATGTCAAAATGTCAGAAGAGGAGGAGGAGGAGGAGGAGGAGGAAGAGGAGGGGCTGAAGTCAAACTGCGGCTCACAAAGGAAGGAATGTAGACGACCAAACAGCAGCTGAGTGTTTGCTGGACGCGCTCCTGTGTGTCTGCGGGGTTTGCGTTTGATTTGATTCTCTTTTGTTTCTGTGTGTGAGTTGAGTTCAGGGCGTTTGTGTGGGAGTGAGAGAAAACTCACTTATTTATGAACGTACGACAACGCCGCCAGTGAGAATCCAAGATTCCAATCCCCACTTCCTGCAAACGTCAGTGGACATGTGCTAAAGACATTCATCCGTTCATGCGTGTGATCTACACACTCACATTCACACCTCATTTCAGGCAACAATCCACAGGAAAAACTCATAAACTCTGCTCCTCGTACACCTGCCGTTCACATTACTGTTGTTTTTTTCATCTCTCGTCCACACAAACGACAAAAACAAACATTTAAGAAGAAGTGACTTCTTATAGCACGTTAAACAACATATTAAAGCTCGTCAGCAGGTGGCGCTATGCCTTTGACTCAGTTTTCATGTGCTGATGATTTCTCACCGGGTCTCTTGTGTCACGTCTGAAGTTTTGTGCAGATCACTCAGTGTGCACCAAAGTTACAGCCCACTTCCTATTTCGTGACGAATGGTCGAAATTGGCCAAAATTCCGATGGTTGCCGTAGCCACGCCCTTTTAAATCTGCAAAACCTTTTGATCTTTTTACCTTTGATGTGTTGAGTACAAATTGGCACTTTTTTATGTCAGTGCGATTAACACGATCAAGACGAGTTTGTTTATTTACAAAACGAGCAGTTCGTCTAGATGGACGCCAAATTCAAAGTGGCCGACTTCCTGTTGAGTTGACACCATGGTCCCAATGGACTTTTTTGTTCGTCTTGGTCTGTGACATGTGTGCAACAAGTTTTGTGAACTTTGGTGCAACTTAGTTTTGGCTTTGACCTACCAGGTCTCCCCTCTGGGGGCGTGACTGAGCCATTTTGCACCACTTTTACATATTACATATTATTATTTTATTTTTGGCCAGTTCTGATTTACAAGCCAATTTTAGTCCGTATTCATCAACATTTGGTGCCTTAAAAATAAATAAATACCAGAAACGACTACAATTTCATCAGACATTTTGTATTTGTCCATTGATTCATTACAGGTGGCACTGCCCCCGTGAAAGACATGGGCCGTTTCTCAATATCCATACTTGTGTACTTCCGTACTTGTAGCGAGTACCGGTGAGCGTCATGCCGCACAAAAACAAAACGGGCCGTCACGAGCTCAGCAACCCTGCAGGTGAGGCATCCAGGTCCTCTTTAGGAGCTGAGCGCAACCCAAGCATCACCCAAGGGAAACGAGGCACCCAGTTAGCATCAGAGAGCGCAGCACACAGCGATGTCTTAAGTGACCGGTGTAAACGTTCACACAAAGCTTTAGCCTGAGGATGGTACGTGCGGCCAAAGTTTCAAGTAAAAGATTCCTAACCTTTTACCATTTCTGGGGCCGGGGACTGCCACCTTGTGGACTGGAACAACCCTGCAGGTGTGGAGCTGGACCAGATCAAGCCCAGTGGGCTGAACAACCTCCTTTGGTCCCCCAGCACGTCAAAAAAAGGGCTGGAGTACCCCCTGAGTAAGAGTAAGTCAGTGCTTCACGGGTGTTGCTTCTGATTCTAGGAAGGTTTCTAGCAGAGGACGCGTTAAATAGGAGAAGGAATTTCCAACGGCGGGACTGATGGAGGACTAATTTATTTATTTATTGATTCAGATATGACCAAATTTAAAATGACTACTAATTCTACAATACGTACATTCATGCCACTTTAAAATTCAATTCAATTCAATTCAATGTTATTTGTATAGCGCCAAATCATAACATACATGATCTCAGGTCTGTACATAGACGACATCAAGGAGAGCAGAGAAACACAACAGTTCACACAACGAGCAAACACTAGGCATCAGTGGAGAGAAAAAGAAAACTCTGACAGAACCAGACTCACACATGTGCAGCATCTGCCTCGACCGGTTGGGGTGAAAGGAAAAATGGGGGACAGCAGAGAGGTGGGGGACAGAAAGGACAAGAGGGAGATGAGGTAGAGACAGAAGAGAGAGAGAGACCAGGAGCAGATACACAACAACTGTATCAGGTTACAAAATGGTCTTGATAAAAGTCTTGTTTTCCAAATGTGGCCCATGTGACTTTGTAGACTTCATTCAGAAATCCTGGAGCTGTGGACACAGTCCCAGGTCATGATAATGTATATGTTCTGACAGCTCTGCTCCGTACAGATTATCACAGCTGCTCGTACCAAAGTTTCCCCGTCAGAACCCGACGTGCAGCTGCAGGAACGAGCGCGACGCCGTTAAACGCTCGCTGAAAAACAGGAAGTGAGTCTGGATTCCAGCATCTGTGTGTTCACCAACTATTTTTACGAGACTCACTGAGAGCTTCCGACCATTAACTGCAGCTTCACCTGCCGCTGCTTTACCCTCAGGAGCAGGTGAAGCAGGCTGCCATCGCTATGGCAACGACAGTAAACAAGACACACACACACATCAGCGTTTTATTAAAAATGTGTTCAAATAGAAATTCAAATTAAAAATTCTCAAAAAAAAGCTACATAAACTTTTATTTTTTTATTTATATTTTTTATGCACTTTTTGATTTTACTGCGTCAGATTTGACAAAAGTTTAAGGTCTACATTTTCTCGCTGCCGTTGTTATGGTAACAATAATAAAAAAAAGAGACATGTATCACAAAAAAATCATAGTAAAATTCTCCCAAAATGTTTTTTTTTTTAAATTAAACCCACAAAAAGTTACAAAATGTACACAAAAATACAAAAAAGCCTGGATATTTTACAATAACAATAATAATAATAATGATAGTAAGAGTTTACAAAGTGTTTTCAGATAAAAGACAAATAAAAGTAACAGAATAAAAGTAATAAATGAAGAATAAATGAAGAAATTGGGGACAGAAGTTTGAGTGTAAATAATAATATAACGATAAGGACGGACAGATTTGTGTATTAAATAAGATTCTTCTTCTTCTGACTCCATTTTTTTGTAAATTGTATTTTTTGAATTGAATATAAATTTATTTTCACAATTTATTCAATTTATTTCAAAATTTCCTGCCAACAGCAAACGTGTGATATTTGTTTGTCTTTTCTTCACATTTTCATTTTTAAAAAGGAACCACAGATGTTTTATTTGTCTAAATGTTGATTCATCTGCTTTGTTTTGGTTCTTCTTTCGTCACGTGTGTGAAAAACGACACGTCACTGTTCACGGGACGAGGACGTCCAGAATGTGACTCTCGTTCAAACAGAAAAACAGTGGTTTTTTTTGCCCTCTGTCTTTTTATTAAAGCAAAATAAATGAAGTGTACGAATCCTAACGAGGCTGAGACCGAAAAAACAAACAAACGAGCAAAAATCAACACGTTTACAGAAACAACAACGTTCTTAATTATCTGAGAAACTGGAAATGTTATTTTTACAGTCGTAAACTTTCTGTGTCTTAAATTCTGTGTTTTAAATTAATTTGAAAGAAGGCAATTATAATTATTATAATTATGATTATAGTTTGAAGAAGGTTGTTGAAAACTGTGAGAACAAACGTTACAAATGAGAGGTTTGTGGTTGTTACTGTAATTTCACTCTATTATTATTATTTATTACTTTATATCATATTGAATATGTTTTATTTTGTTTACATTATAAAGCAAAATCTGTTGTTAATGTACAAGGAGTGTGTGTGTGTGTGTGTTGACAGGTCATATAATCAGACTTCTCATGTGTTTTTTTTTATATCACATTTTTAGCAGTGATGTAAAGTAGCAATAACTGTGCAGAGGTCACAAAATTTGCCTTTTTTTTATTTTGTTATTGTTCATAAAAATTGACGTATTTCACAAATTTAACAAATTTCACAAATTCAATCCAATTTTAAACATTTTGAGGTCTTCTTTTTCTCAGGTTTGTTTCTATAGTGTGTGAAAAACGGAAATAAGACATTCAATATTCTTATAACCACATTTAAACATAGTTAAGGGGGAAAAGCAGCCAAAAGTCTCTGTGTTTTAAGAGTTCAATAAAACGTTTTTAATGTGCAGTAAACTGTTAATAACGGCCAGATACGGAAAGTTATTGGCCTCTGTAAAACCTCTGTAATTATACATTTTCTAATATCATTGATTCTTATTGTCTAACTTTTTTCATGTGAAACACTCTGAGCAGAACTTTGTAAACTTTTATATAAAGAAAAAAGAAACATTTAAAAAACAAACAGGAAATTAAAAATTATAATCAGCTCCAGATTTATGATCCAGATCCTCAGCGACTTTCCCACTTATTTTCTAACACTTTGTTTTCATTGTGTGCGTGTGTGTGTTTCCTGAGTGCCCCTGCGGCCCTCGAGGCCCCGCCCCCCGAGGCCCCCTGCTGGGAGAACACCTGCCTCTGCGTCGTCCCCTGCGTCTCAGCTTCATGTTGTTGTGTAACAGTTACAGTCTCATCATCACCAGTGTTACATCACAGTTTATTCACCGTTCATACGTTCATAGACTGTCAGTTAAAGCTACAGTAGGTAAGATTGACCCTAAGTATTTTTTTATGGCGTGATATTATTATTGCTTTCTTCTCTTGACGGTGAGTTCAGGAACCTGGATTTCCAGCTCTTAAAAACCTCAGCTCATCATAAAAACACAGCTATTATCATGATTCAGTGTCGTTAGTGTCCTAAATGAAACACATTTATATTAAATTATGTTAATTCATTCACGTGAACTTCACCCAAACGGAAGTCAGCCATTTTGAATCTAGAAACCAATTCGCCACGAAACAGGAAGTGCCGTGTAACTTGACCGGACAGCTAAAAACTTCACACATGAGATTAGAGACGTGGCCGGAAAACAACAGCACATGGAAACTGAGCCGAGGGCAGAGCGCCACCTGCTGGCAGGTCAGCGAGGGCCCGCACAATTTAATGTTTGTTGATTTTACTGTACAGCAAAAAGAAAAATTCTGCCCGTAAGGCGACGCTGAGTGCTTGGAAACACTATAATAAAAAGCCATTGTTATTATTATTATTATTATTATTATTCTTATTATTATTATTCTAATAAATATTAATATTCTGAAAGGCTGCTGATCAATAATGTTGCATACTGTATCTTTAAACAGCAGGTTTCTTTGTGTCTCTTACAGTCGTCTCTGCTACATCAGCTCCGTCTCGACTGCTTTTATTTACGTTGACACTTACAGAACCGGCTGAATGATTTAACATAACAAATTATTCCCACATGCCATAATACATAATAATCAGAGCAGTGAGTGACAGAATAACATTATTCTAAGGCTCTATTGTCAGGAGGAATGATTAATTATCAATGATGACGCTTCATATGCTGCCGCTCCACGAGGGCCATTTTGCCAGTATTGATTTTCTTCCCCTTCCTCCTACGGTACGAGCTTTTTCCCCCCACAGTCATGGATTTGTCTGAATAATAGATTTAGACCATTTTCATCAGCCTTGAGTCAATCACAGAACCGTCCGCCGTGTTTTCTCTGGCTCACAGAGGCCATTCAGCTGCGAGCCATCGCGAGTACGTCCTAAATCCACTCAGCCTTTATTTTTAGGTCTGAGTGGACTCACAGATGGCCTACATAAAAGTGAATAGGCCCTCACTTTAACGGCAGCGTGGAGAATTGGTAGACGAGCCATTGTGTGGTCTCTGTGATGAGGAACACACGGGGAGTTCAGTAATCGAGCTGCACACAGGTGGGCGACACAATCCTTTCCATGATTGTCTATTGAATGGGTTTGTCCTCGAGGTTAATGGCTGAGCGGCCACTCGGCCTGAGGTCGCACCATTTTCCTGGACGCTCATATTATGTGTCGCAAAACATTTCATTCAACAGGGTCATGATGACCGATTCCATCTGCTCCAGCCTTCAGATTAGAATGGGGGGAATAGTATAAAAGTTGTGAGAGGAAGCGTCGAGGACCTAAGATGAGATGTTACAGAAGACTGAAGATTGAAATGACCTCATGAGACGAAAGACGATGAGAAGACTCAGCGGAAAAAGGTAGGATGGTGAGTAAGAGATGGAACTCTTTTCTCTTAAAGTAGAGTTCACTCATAGGTCAGTATGTCGTCCAAAATATGACAAAAAGGTCATAGGTCAGTATGTCGTCCAAAATATGACAAAAAAGTCATAGGTTAGTATGTCGTCCAAAATTTGACAAAAAAGTCATAGTATAATATGTCGTCCAAAATTTGACAAAAAAGTCATAGTATAGTATGTCAAAAAGTCCCCAAAATTTGAAAAAACTGTTTTCTGACAATTTCGTGGGTCTTCAACACAAATGATTCCTTTTTAGGTGCAATTACCAATAGCGACTGGGATGTCTAATTACTAAGACCGATGTATGTTTCAATGTTTAACTCACAAGTGCCCCCCAGTGGCCATGTGAATCAGGCCTATTGTGTGGAGGGAACAAAAGAAGATGTAGTGTGATGTTTTCAAAGAGCCATAAAGCCCTCATTAGCAGTGTGTGTGTGTGTGTGTGTGTTCCAGTTTCATATCAATAGTAACCATTGCAACACATGTCCGTCACTGGAGGAGAAGCGAGGACAATATGCACCTTTAATGCCAGTGATTCTCTGGGGCTATTTTTAGTCATGCTACCTGCTTAGCACAATAGATGTAGCCTAATGTTGAAAGTCCTTTTTTTTTTTTTTTTTTTTAAACGTATGTCTGACATCAGTATCTTAGCAACAATTGCAATTATACTCTGTATAACCAGGATAAAGCCCACAAACTACAATGATCCTGAGTTTTTCCTTCAGTGTCACCATGATGGTGGCATTTGTAGATCCGGGTTTAATGATCTTTCCTGCTATACCGAGTGGGATTTCCATTAGCTGCTGTACAGGATAAATAACAATAACAAGGATGAATAACATAATAATATTATTCTCTGACGCTTTCAGTAACGCCACTCTAGCTGTCTGACTGTTTGACAAAAGGAACGCAAGGATTGTTTGTTTCTTTATTTGTATGGAGGGGTTGATGAGGCGTAATGTTTGTTTTTCCCATTCCTATTAAATGTCATTGCTAGTTTTTTATAAGATCATAAAGGTTTGCTGTCAATAACAGTATTTATACACTCAGCAGTCATTTCTTTACATATTATATGTACATAATAAAGTGAGTGGTGTGGCCGTGTGCTGCTGTAAACCATGTGCTGCAAAGTTTGATAAGTACATGTAGAGATTCTCTATCCCTTGGGTGCAACAAGTGTTTGTTACAGTTGCTCTATCGTTCTATCGCCTTGTACCAGGTCTCCTCTGATCTCTGGCATCAACAACAAGGCAGAGAACTGTCACTCCCTGGATATTTTCTCATGCTTTATTTTCTCATGTTGTATACACCAGGGTATAAGAGAGAGTGTAGAAAATCAAACAAATAACAAAACGATTATTATAAATGAAGTAATAGAATTAGAGTCACCTTGCCTCTCTCTCCATCTTAATCTAATTTTACTATACCAGTGTCTTAGGCGGTAGAGAGGCTACGGTACAAAGCACGACATACTATACTATGACATTTTTGTCACATTTTGGACGACATACTATACTATGAGGGCCACACGGTGGTGTAGTGGTTAGCACTCTCGCCTTGCAGCGAGAAGACCCGGGCTCGAGCCCCGGTTGGAACAAGGGCCTTTCTGCATGGAGTTTGCATGTTCTCCCCGTGTGTGCGTGGGCTCTCTCCGGGTTCTCCGGCTTCCTCCCACAGTCCAAAAACATGCAATGTGGGGATTAGGTGAAGTGGACACTCTAAGTGAGTGTGAGAGTGAATGGTTGTTTGTCTCTAGTTGTGTGTGGCCCTGCGATGGACTGGCGAACTGTCCAGGGTGTACCCCGCTTATCGCCCGATGTAGCTGAGCTGTAGCTGATTGGCACAGCACCCCCCGCGACCCTCTGGTGGAGGATAAAGCGGTTCGATGATCACTGACTGACTGACTATACTATGACTTTTTGTCACATTTTGGACAACATACTATACTATGACTTTACTAAGGACATACTATCCTATGACTTTTTTGTCACTGGAGCTTCAATTGCCAACATTAGAGAAGAGAGAAAACATTAAGCAGGAAGAAAGCTCTGAATTTACAAGTGTGATAAAATAGTATTTATTTCACGGAAACATACAAAGACAGAGGAAAAAAAACAGCTTATGGTGATATCTGTCGTACAAATAAAGCAAAAAACAAAACAAAAACAAAACTATGTACATCTGAGAATGGATGCCTGAGTGCAATTTGAGTTATAAGAACTAAAACCAACAGGCTCCATCTGCTGTCACATACTGCAGAGGAACACGGACGAGGACTGACGGAAACACAAGAGGAAACAACACAGCAGTGAAAAAGCAACAAACAAACACGGATACACTTGAACCTTGAGTAAAAAGCACTAATAATGCACATTACCCACATGAAACCCTACGTCACGATGCTTCTGACTCGAAGTTTAGACAAAAATATATCATAAAAATCTCTCCTGATTGAATTCCTGGCTTTTTAGATTGTAAACACATCATATTTAGTGACCTAAACAAGGTGAATTTATTACAAAATAGCTTCTGATAATTTTGATATTTTAAGATGAGCACTTTAAATCCAGTTAAAAAATATTGGACACATGTTTTACTTTACTTTATATATTTTTTTTAAAATATTGGTTTTTAATAATCTGCTGTACAAAATGAATGTTTTTTTTCTTGATGGAGACTACGTGGCTGTCTTTGAGTGACGCACAGGGGAAATGATGCAGGAACAAAAACAAAAACACAATAATCTGTGGTTCATCTGACAAACAAAGGAGTGACACAAAATGAGAAGGAGGAAGAAGAGGAGGAAGAAAAGGAGGAGGAGGAGGATATCGATGAGTTCAGTAAACACATTGTCCATACAGTAAATGTACAGTAACACAGCTTCATATCACTGGACAGAGACAACAAAACACACAAACACACACAGGAGTGAGGGAAGTTTCCACAGACATGGATTATCATCAGCTCAGTCAACAGCAGGAATCTCCCTTAAAACACTTGAGGGATTTTTATTCTCTGGAAATACAGATTCTATGGAAGCCTGAAATTCTGACGAGTTTCCTTTTATTTTGTTTTTTTTTTTGTTGTTGAAAAATATTATTTTTTTCCAGTAAATCTACTGCCTCTGCCTATAGTATTTAATTTGGGGCATTTAAAGGTATTATATTTAAGATTTTAGACATCTAGGACTTAAAATGCATATTAATGACTCTTTTTCTTTTTAGTTTTAGTGCTTTAAACTAAACTAATATATAAATGTGAGGTTGTTTTATAGATTTTCAGAAACTTTTCAATGTTTTTACATTTTTTTACATTTCTATGTACCTTCAATTTTTAACATCTTGTATTCCTTCTATCCATTTAAAAAAAACTTAGTTACTTAATTTTTACCAGATGTTATGATCCTGCTACCCCTTTTAAAACATTTTTTTTTCATTCTATTGTCTAATAATGTGTTGTTATCTTTAACTATGTCTTGATTTCTTACAATTTCAGTTCATCCAACAGCCAAATAATAACAGTTCTTACTTAAAATACCTTTAAGGTCAATGTTAAAGATAACATCAGTCCCTAATATCTACAGGTTTTTAAAATAATTAGTGTAAAACTGTTAGTCAGAGCTGATATAAACCATGTGTGTGAAAACGTTCCACAGACATTTTTGTTTTCTACACATAAACATATGAACTTTTTGTTTTTTAAAAGTGTGATATACAATAATATACAAAAAGAAAAATAAAGAAGACGAAGAAGCTTCAACTGGATTCATGCATAATATGAAGAGCTAGCTTGAGAGAACATACAGTCGTCCAAAAAATAAAAAGACCCAGATGCACCTTGTGTTTTTGGACAAATTGCACAGTCAGTCAGTCAATCAACAGATCACAAGAGAAATGTGAATCTACAGATGATTTTAACAGCCAGAGAAAGAGAATGGAACACACACACACACACATACACGGTTTTAGCTGCAGGTGTCAAAGGCAGAAGTGAAACACAAAACAAAAACTGCTCGACTGCATTGGAGGTATTTTCAGACACTTTTCAAACACTCGTCACCCCAAAATAAATGTCTCTATTTCCTATGAGTCTGTGGGTTGTGACACACAAGTATAGAGTCGCTCCGGGTCAAGTCTTTTCTCATGGTGCGTTTCAGGGAGTCAGAAATTCCCACGTTGAGGTCGGAACACACTCATGGGATTCCAATGATGTCAATCGTAAAAAAAACGCTGCTACTTTCAGCTACACTGACATTGGCGATAAAGACGGAGTTTGTCCTTGTTTATTTTTCCTCTTAAACTTCACTATTTTCCCCTCAGAAATGTAGAGGATCCCTTAACCAAAAACCTCCTCGTCCACATTCATTCATTCATTCTTAACACACTGTAGTGTTCTGGGTTCAACTCACTGTGTGTGCACGTGTTTCCGTGGTAACCGCTGCTCCATGTTCTGCTGCTGCTGGTGCACTGGCTGCATGTGAGTCCATCACTTTTCTCCATAATTATTGAAAAGACACAACGTCAAAGTTACTTAAAGGTCCAGTGTGTAAGAATGAGTGACATCTAATGGTGAAACTGCAGATTGCAACCCACAATCAACTTCTCTTTTCCCCTCTCGACTATATATAAAAAGGCTTATTTTTAAGGCTTTTTTTTTAGGTAATTGTGCACTTACGTAGTAAACCCTCCTAAATCTTACACACTGGACCTTTAATAAGTGCAATTTCCCCAAAGACTTGAAGCTAAGGTGATTTTTTTCTTAATATACTCTGGTCTTAAAACGTTCTCTGCATATAATTTTACATTTTTGGATATAATCTATCATTTTTTTTAATCGTATCAGTGACAGATATTGGAGGCAAAAGACTCAAAAGCTCAACGTTTATAACGTATTAATTTCAAAATAAGGGCCAAGTGCTAAAAGCGGAGGAATTACTCGTTTAAAATCAAATTCCTTGATTAAATGAGGGAATAATCGATTATTTCCAAGTTGAACTGACTCAATGCGACGTTAAACTATGACCAAACCTGAGAAAGAAGTGTTTTCTAGTTCAGACAGAAGAGTTAAATATCTAATATCTAATATCTATACTCTTCACTACGTGCTGATGCTGGTGGGTTTGTGAAAGGCCTGCATCTCTCTTTCTTCTCCCGAACTCCTTCCATTCTCCACGCACAACAACTACGGATGGAGGGGAAGGACAAGAGGTATAACACAAAAATACAAAAACATCAGACGACAAAACAAAAAAAACCATCATGCAACTTAAAAAAAAGAAAAAATCACTCGTCATAAATGGAAAATATAGTCTAAATAACCCAGGTCGCCCTCGCCTGGACCTTTTTCCTGCCCCCTCAGCTCAGACCATAATGCCCACTGTCGCTGCTTTGGCATCAGATGCAGAGAGAGAGAGAGAGAGAGAGAGAGAGAGAGAGAGAGAGAGAGAGAGAGAGACTGGCAGTTATGCTTCCTTCACAGCATTGAGTCGGTCGGGCAGTTGGTGTCGTAACAGACAAACGGTTCATCTTTGTCTCACGATGAATGTGAGCAAAAAAACTAAATTCAAAATAAAAGTGAGCGTGTGAGTGAGTGAGTGAGTGAGTGAGTTCTCTCTCAAAAGCAAACCTACTGTATGTTCTCCTGTTTGGCAGCTGCACTTCCTGTCGTTAATTAATCGTTATTTAAAGTTTCAAAGGTTATCGTCTCCCCTCTCGAGGGATCCATGTCCACGTGAAGCAGCAAATCGGTAGTGAGTGAACGTTAATGTCCCGCCCCCCACTGCAGGGTTGCTCGCCCCCTGTCTGCCGAGGAGGGAGTTGCAGTGAAGCTGCTGACGTGACGGAACGGATCGTGTGTCGCTGTGGGCGGGGGAGTGGGTGCTGCAGGTAAACGTCCAGGGGGGGAAATCCTGCAGCTTGTCTGTTCTTCTGCAGTTTCCCTGTATACGTGTTTCGTCCCTGTCGCCCCGCCCCCCCCCCGGATCCTGAAGGACTCTGTTGCGTTGTGGTTGACGTAGATGGATGTGGATGGTCGGCGGAGGCCGACTCCAAGGTGGAGCCCTAGAACGGGCCAATGAACAGAGGATACTTGAAATGGACCTGGGAGGAGAAAGTGAGGCTTTATTTGTACAAAGTTTTTGAATATAGGCAGTACTTGAGTCCATGCACCGATCCGATACCACGGAATTTATTAGAGCTCCGTTAGCTCTGACGCGGTTCTTCTTCGCCGCTCTTGAAACAGTTGTGCTGTGCTGTTTTAGAGGTGTGAAGAAGAACTCCGACACCTGTAGACAAGGAGCTAACGTTAGCTCATCATGTCGGCAGTTTGGCAGTATTTACCAGTTAGCTCCGTTAGCTACGCTAGCTCCGTTAGCGCGCCTACAGTCAAACTGGAGCGGCTCGTTTATTAAACGAAAAGAGCAGCGCGACAACTAACCAGCGTACCTGTGTCCTGCGTATGTATGCCTCTGTTTTTAAAGTTTAGCGTTACTTCAGAGACTCATTATAACAATCTGAAGTCATGTAAAAATTAAGTCACTTTCCCGGTCAGTCGTCATGGAAACATGAAGCTCTGCCAGTGCTGCGTTGTTTGGACCAGAGTCAAAACAAACGTACAAGCGGAAAAACGAAATAACATATCACTGGTAAAAAATAAATTTGCTGTATTCGTTCATGTTTTACAGAGGGTTTAACCTGAGCCAAACCTTACCACCAATGATAATCATATCACAGTCATGCAGGCGTAGTATGATATATATTTTTTTATAACACAACGGTATCAGTATCGGCCAGTACCCACAGCACAAGTATCGGAATTGGTATCGGGAGGGAAAAAATGGTATCGGAACATCTCTAATTTTAACCATAAAAGGGCCAGAAAATGTCAATTTCTCCAGGATAACTTTCAATATCAGCATGTTAAAATAGTGTGTTAACAATTTTAAATGAAGAAAAATCACTGTAGTTGTAAACGAACACCAGATTTTGCATGTTAAATAAAAAATTTGAACAGTATAACACATTTAAAATAAGATTTGTTTGAGTCTTTGTCTCAATGTCCAAAAAAATGGAAACAATGTACAGGTGGTTTTTCCAACGCTTTCCTCTCTGGTGACAAAGATGCTGATTCGCCGGCTTCCTGCATCAGCGTGAGTGAAATCACCGTAATCAGAATCAGAAAACTTTATTGTTATTGTCCAACTTGCATTGCACAATGGAATTTTTAAAATAAAATGTAAAAGAAATATAAAAATAAAATGCAAAACGTAAAAATAAGATTTAAACATTTTGATAATTGCGTAATTACGGTAATGTAAAGTGTGCTTGAGCAGGTGTGCCGTCCAAGGGTTAATTGGACTGTCTGATTCCCAGTATCCAAACACTGGCAGAGAAATCAGTTTATTGAATGAAGTTTGTTGTATGAGGATTTTTCACACACCAAAACAACTCGCAGCATGTCAAATGTTGCATCTCGTACCATGTATGAACTTTACAACATTTATTTCTTACAGATGACAGAGCATAAACTTGGTTTCTGCTGGATTCTGCTATGTTTTCCCTCATCCATGTACTGGCTTCTTCTAGTATTTCCAGGTCAAAGGCTGGGGGCAGTCACTGTGGAACCAGCACAGAGCTCCTGGGTGAACTTATACATGCCGTCGTGTCAGTTGGACTCATTTTCTCATTTTAAAAGTCCAGTTTGTGTCGGGCCAACTTTTCTCAAATGTCACTGTAAATGTACAGTCGGACAGTAACGATGGAACATGATATTCTCACCACAAAACTGGCATCTACTTTTGACTTTAGGTACGTGTGGAGGGAGCAGTGAGGAGGCCTAAAGTAGAGGATCTCCGTGGTCTGGAGGAGAAGTATGGACGGTAGGAGCTGTGTTGTGTGTAGTAAGTAATATTTTGAAGTTAATTCTGAATTTAATGGGGAGCCAGTGGAGAGATGGAAGGACGGGATAGGAGAGGAGAGGAGAGGAAAATGCAACTTTAAAAAACACATATAAATTATATTGTAATTTAGCGTTGTCTGGAAAGCGCATATTTAAATAACAGAGCTGGAGGAGACATATTCAGGCGTCCTCACAGAGTTATAATCTGTTTTTTTGTGTGTGTATGTTAAGCTTATAATCACAGATTGGCTCGCATGTCTTCGGGGTTGTCTGAATGTTCTTTATGGCAGCGCTTTGAAGCCGCTCCGTTCTCACAAAAGCGAGTGCCTTGCGACGCTGTTTCTCACTGGCTTGGCTCCCATTTTTGGGTCTTTTTTTTTTTTTTACAGCGGCCACATAAAAATCTGAAAAAAGTGACACTTAATTAGGATTTTTAATTAGCTTCACCACACCCTTCGGAGATTTAGAACTGCGTGCCAAACAAGCTAAACTAAGAAGCACGACCGCACGAGCATGTGCGTCCGACGGTGAGAACTCGACATTTTCACAACATGTGTGCAACGAGATGTGCTGAGTGTTAAAAATAAAGAAAAAGAGTGTGTGTGTGTGTGTTTGTGTCTCACTTTAGATTGGCATGGACTTCATCTTGACCATAGAGGTGAGTTCCTGTTTGGTCACATGATCACGCCGCTGCTGCCTCACCCTGGGAATATAAAACCAGTGAGTGAAAAACCAATAAAATAGTTAAGAAAAAAGGGCAAGTTTTACTATAAAAAACACTTGAAAGAAAGAGATTTGACCACACAACTATGGCTTATGGGACGTGAGTGTTCCAGTGTGTGTGTGTGTGTGTGTGTGTGTGTCTTACCACACAACATAGATGAGGGAAAGGACGGTGATGAGGATGACCACGGAGAACAAAACCAGCAAAATCACCAAACCCAAATTACCGTCGCCCTCAAGTTCAGGATCTGGGTGGGAAGAGGGCGGAAGAACACAACACGGGAGGTCAACAACACGGAGCCGAGCGGGAGAAATAAAAGGAGAACAGATGACGGGACGGATGGAAGATTGAAGACAGGGAGATGTAGAGGTGTGGTGAAGTCAAGAGAATAACAAGTATAGTCGAGGAAGGAAGGAAACGGACACGACAACGGGAGAGAAAGAGTTCACACATTATCTCTGTTATTGTCTTGTGCTAAATTGAAAACAAGCGCTTCATATTTTTACACACACACACACCCAAGGCCCAAAAAAGCGGTGTGTGTGTGTGTTCTTGGATTTAATCACTCTCTGGAGAGACGTGAACTTTAAATATGCCATTATAGCCTTCACACAAACATCTATTTATCATACCAAGGGGGAGTGAAAAAAAACACACACACACAAAACAAGACAACACTGTTTTCAACTGTGAAAATAAGCAAAAAAACAAACAAAAACGCAAACAACCATTAACAATGTGCAAAAACACTTTTTCGTGATGTAGGAAATGGCGGAAAAATATTTCTGAGCACATCTGCAAACAACAGCGGATGAACACACACACACACAAATAGATGACGGGATCTGGTTCACAGTGGTGTTGATCTTAAAAGCGTAACTGTGTTGACTTGTTTTGTATATTTCGCATGTGTATATTTTCACATGGGCTCGTTTGCACGAGAGCTGCTATGTATTTAACGGGTTTTTTTGTTTTGTTGTACAACACTCAGGCTGCAGCTGTAATTTACGGCAATTAGATGCAATGTGGTGATGAAGTCAGGCACGAGCTACTATCACTAGCAACATCCACAGAATAATAACAGAACTATTGACGCGCGGACGCGGCTTCTTGAGAAAATGAGTTTTAAAAGATTGGTGTAAAACGGCAAAATCAAACTCAATTATATACATTATACAATTATATTATACTATAAATCCCATAATGCACTGCAGTAGCTGCCACCTGTCAGCATATTCTCCTCCTCCCACTACTCTGTGGTCAGTGCTTATATGTTTGTTTGTTTTCTGCATGTTTTTGTCCTTAAATCACACACAGTTTGTTCATAATTTGAAGTGTTCTCATTTTGCTTGAAGGTGATGTGAATAAAAATATAGATTTGTTTTATCTAGAAGAAACTCCTGTGGTCTGTCCGTTTAAATTCGTATTTCTGGTCAGTTTCAGACAAACGTTCAATAAAAGTTAAACCTGTTTGGCCCTGCGACTTTGACCAAATGAGGCATGCAGCAACCTAAAGTACTCATGAGAATTCACTTCCTATTTTCTGCTATTTTCCACTTAAAAGACCGATAACTATTTTTTCACAATGACCACTAGTGAGAAACATGGAGCTAGTCAGAAATCTATCTATCTATGTTAGGCTGCAGCTGAAAGATTAAGATAATGTTTTTATTTCTGTAGTATGCCTTTAAAATAACATGAAAATAACCTACCGTACATTGACCTACAGTGTATTTCTTTGATTCATTGCAGTGGTTCCCATCTAAACCGTAGCGGTCCGTCTTCGTCTAATTTTCCCTCCAGTTTCATAAAGAACCAAACGTTTTATTACACTTTCCACAACAACATGAGATTATAACTTCTACCCTCCGAGCAGACATTCGGGGCCTTGTTCAGATGCAGTGATGAGCAAGTGGCACGCAACAATTTCTCTTTCACAAGTCAGGCTACATCCATACCACGACGGTTTCATACGAACAAAAAAAAGCTTTGTCAAATGAAAACAATCTGCGTCAACAAATGAGACATTCAGCTCCTTATCGGGACATTTTCTGCCTTCCATAAAAACATAACTAACAATACATATCGTGTCACCATTCAGGTACACCGGGAATGTGTGTTGCTGATAAAAAGGCAGCTAATAGTTTCAGTGAGTCATACTAACATGGTGAAAAGTAAATACAGGGCTTCAGGTGGGAAACAACAGGCGGATTAAAACCGAACAGGTCTGCTGTGTTGTTGTCTCCATTTTAGACAACAACTGAGACATTTTTCAAACATCTCTATTTTTGGGGCTCTTAAATGTATCCGGAGCAGAGTTTACGTCACATAGTAACAGCCACATATGCGGCCATGCATAGTTAATGCCTGACATACAGTATATTCTTAAATAGACACATGTAACATGAAGCCGAGTCCGACTCCTTTAAATTAAGACTTACTTGACACGCTTATCTCTTGCATCAACGTCAAATAAATGATGAAAATGAGAGAAAGAAGTGCAAAAGTATGAAAATACACAGCTCGGTTCAAATGTCACCGATTCTCCGTTTCATGTCAGTTTGTGTCGGTGTGTTTGATTCGGTTTTGGAGGGAGAATCGGCGCCGGCCATGGGAATTATGGCGGCAATCTTCTCCAGCTTCACGTAGGTCTGGGTAGATTTCCCCCAAAATCCCATATGAATGACTGTTTCACAAGCAGTTTGTAAATTCAAGCCTCCATACCCACCCAGAGCTGTCATCAGTAACACCGCATCTCGCGCGTGTCCGAGCTACAAACTCATCAGTTTCATGACCACATGACGACACGGAAAACTCACTCATTTAATACTTAATCATTGATTTAATTATTTGCCATTTTTTCCAGGGGACATTTTGGCCTTTGACATTTTTTTTGTCCGGCCAAATTCACATGACAAAGACCTAAAGCCGGCATATACCGGATAATGGAGTTGTGTTTTGGAAATGGAATAATGTAGATGAAGCCCTAAGCTCTGCTGTGCACATGTGAATGTGCTACACCAAACTACCATGGACTGAACTGTGGGAAACACAGCACTGACATGCTCTTTCTATTTGCAAAACAAAACTTTTTTTTTTCCTCTCTCCCCCTTTTAAACGATTGTGTTTTATATTTGTAAACCACTCAGGGCATTTGTGTAGAACAAGTTTTGTTTCCTTTCAAGCTTTGGCACGGATAATGGCTCCACAGAGTTGATCCTGAAAACAATGACAGTTCAATTATCGTTTCAAGTGATTAACTCACTGTGTGACTTTTCAGTTGCGTTTTCGGGCTTTGCGTTGAAAGGGAAGAAATAGTCTGTTGCATCTGGTGGAAGATCCTCTGTAGGGTCGGGGGTTGAGTATGCTGCAGGACAAAAAAAAAAAAAGACAAGCACACACACTTTATTCATTAGTCTCTTTGTTTTGATTCTGATAGTCATTATGATTCCTCTTCTCCATGTATCCTACTATAAGGAGTCAATGCATAAACTTGCTATTATTGATGTCACTGGTCATGTATGTGTCAATACTCATTGTATAAGCTCTGCAAAAAGACTGCTTTGACCAGATAATAATGTAGATTTTGACATCTGTTGCTTTTCTTACCTTCCCAGGGCCGGACTAAAAGCAGCGGACTCCATTCACTCCACTGGCTCTCAGCGTTGACCTCGTCACGGGCGCGTATCTGCACCTGGTGCACGTAGCCGGCCAGAGCATCGAATATCACGACAGGACTTTCCTCTGAGTAAACCTGACGACAAATAACGGAGGAAGAGACGGTGTTTGAAAGTAGCAGTTAAAACCCAAAATATCAAGTTGAATATACAGGTCAGGTTTGAATTAAAACAAAGTAAATAAACAGTATATGTCTGTTTTTTTTCGTGCTGTCAATATCTTTTGGAAGATACAGATTAGATTTAGCCCAAGATACAACAAAACTGGCCCTGCTTACTAACCTCTGACCAGTATGCAGAGCCCTGTGGTCTGTATCTGATCTGAAATATTAGGGGGAACGCGTCGTGCAACGGCCACGAGGAGGGAATCTCCCACGAGACGATCAGTCTCTTTGGGTAACCTTCCAGGTCCTTCACCAGCACTGACTCTGGAGGGTCTGGTTTCACTGCAAGAGACGGACAGATAAACAGAAACTTACTCCGTTTGTGTTTGATAACAAACGAGGATTACTCATAGTACACCATATCCTTTTTCCCCCCCATGAAGTGATTCATTAATAATCAACTCTTCTTCCATAGACTCTGAACTGTTATATATATGTATATGTATATGTATATATATATGTATATATATACATAGACTCTGACACAGAGCAATGAGAGCATGTCATGCAGACAAGAGGAGCGGCTAAGAAGGATAATTGAGGTCATTATCAGGGGACGGAAAGGGCAAATTAACAGCTGCAGTTTAGAGAAATGATGTGCAACGTTTAGACCTCATGACATGTGCTGTGTATGCTGTAAGTGTACTGCGGGGGAAGTCATCTGCAGGGGACTCGTTCAGTAGTGGGAAGTAACTAATACATGTATTAATTATTATTTTTGGAATACAACATAATCGACGTGATCCGAGTTGACTCTTCTCTCTTGCATCAATTAACATAAAACAAAAAAGTCTGAAAAGCTACTATCACATTTGAGAACATTAAGTAGTACAACTGGATTATTTGATGAAAACATAGCCATGTGCATTAGTATATAGAAAATTTAGGATGCAATGCATCGTGATATTGAATCAAATTGTTGGCCCGATAATCATAATTGAATCCAATCATGGCGATTTGCACCTGGATCAGCAAATAACATTACTAGATATCCATATGCTTTACTTACACTTTAAATGTTGAATTTTGTCTTTATTTATATAACTGGGTACAGCTGGGGACAGTTCCTGTGTTTATAGAATTGGAGAAGTGTATGGGGAAACAAGCTCATATTTAGTGGACAAGAGGGTGAAGATGCACCGCCCTAAAGTACAAATTCTAACATACTTGACTTAAAAACAGAGGTACCACACTTTAATTACGGTATGGGACGTCATACTTTCAGTCTTTTTAACTGTTGGCAAATATGACAGCTTCTGTAAAGCAGCACCACCAACCAGCTAACCAGTGCTGGGAAAACCAGCCTCATATTGATTGGGATGTAGGGAGGAAGAGGTTGATGAAAGAGTTTATCAGTGACACAAGAGTGGACTAAGAAAAAAACCGTGACAAAATGTGAATGCAGTAGCTGGTGTTGAATTTCTATTTCAATATTTTACACTAAACTGTGAAGATTTGCACCTGGATGAACAAATGACCACATACACTGGCTTTCACCAGAACAAACTTGGCTTAGGGGTTTAGTTACACATTAAATGTTGAATTTCTTTCATTTACAAAATGGGGTACAGCTTTTCCTACATATTAAAATATCTGTCCGTGCAGTCCAGTTACATCTGGATGTGTGAGGATGTATTGGCCTTGAAATGTTTGCATGGTCTGAAAAACACATGCAAATGCTCAGTGTACATATGGAAATGTAGAAAAAAGTGTTAGTAAGGCGCTTATAGTTAGCTTTAATGAGAACAGTGACGTCTCTGTACGTCCACTGATTTTACACGACTTCTGCCACAGCATCGACGACTTCCAACTTTCACGAAGCAGTAAAAAAGTAGACAATCTGAAGAGATTAAAACTACAGCTGCATAAAGAACATATCAAATGTCTGCCTGTTATTATAGTACAAAGTGTGCCTATTGCTTTTAAGTAAAAAGGCACCAAGGAGGCAATTGTGCCATCAAAGCCGTACTCCTAAAGGTTCACCATTTGTACAAACTACTTTAAGTGAGTCTAAAGTTACAGCTGGAAAGAAAATAATGAAGGGAACAAGGCCAATGGTATTGCCAGCCAATCCCAATGGTAGTTTCTGAGTAATGTAACAGCCTGTTTCAGTCGAGCTGAATGTGCAGCGCTGGAAAAAAAAAGAAGAACAAACTGTAAAATGATCGAGCTACGGTGGAAAATCACTACCATGCTTCCCAGACATCCAGCAGTCATACATTTGACAGGGAAAACGTCTAATCACCCCATTCCAAAGTGTGTATGTGAGAGTGTGAGTGTTTGACATGGCCTTACACAGCTCGTGTAACCTAAAGCGGACATATGTTGTCTCAGACCCAAGGCCGTTGGTCTCGGTGATCCTAAGGGTGTGGATGGTCTGCCAGAAGGCCGGGTGATCCACGTCACAATGCTTCCTGGCGACATCCAGGACACATGGCCGCCATTCTTGACCGTTGCCCCTTGAAGACAAGAGACAAAACACTATCAGTTTCCTGCCGCAATTTGCAGTGTTTGCATAAAAGAAAGTCACAGTCAGGACGAGAAACAGAGACGTGTAGACTCCAAACTTTTATACACGCAGAACTCTGTTCTGAACGTGGGTTTGGGCAATGCTGTTTCAGGTGCAGTAACTGTCTCTTACCTGAAGGAGGCATTATACTGGGCTGGCAGGAAGGTCTTCACTGATTCCACCCATGAGCAGCGGACATGTGTGTGATTGGGCACTTGACAGGAAACGCTCAGTAGCCCCGGGGGATCTGAGAGGAGGGAGTCACACAGAGTTCACTTTGAGAATCAAAGGGGGGGGTCATTTTTAAAGAGGCAAAAGAAAATCCTCCGTTGTAAAATAACAAATGTGTGCCCTGTTGTCCAAACAATACGCTTAATTCTGCCAGTTCCATGGAAAACTCCCCGTCCCTCAAAAGGAAGTGCACTTCCCTTTTGATACACTTACAGGAAGTGGACGGCTTTGTCTATGTGAGAAGCGGGAACACTGCTCTGATTATCACCGCTGTAACTTAAAACCATAGAGAAATAATATGTGAAATAGTAAGAGGAGGAACTCCATCCATAACAAAAAAGACAGGAGACAAAAAAGGTGGAAATGTTTGGAGACAAAGGAAAGAGGCAAGAATATCTGAGTGGATTAAAACAGAATGTTTTGTAAGCTGAATTATCCAAAGACTGAAATAAACTGCCTAAGCTAAAACACATGAAACACTGTGTCACACTTCAAAGCTGCATTCCCGGGGTGAGAGACTAAAATGAACTGAGCCTAAATTAGGCCCTGTGAGCCTGAACAACAACACTTACGGCCGAGCCTGAGTTTGACAGAGTGAAGGAGCAGCCCCTGGTTATCATAGCAGCTGTAGACGCCCTGCGCCGTGTGCTCGACGTGGAGCAGGACCAGCGTGCCGTCTGATGCCACTCTGTGCCATGGCAGCGCTGAGCTGTGGTTGAGATGCCACACCACAGGTGTTCTGGATGGAAACAAGTCAGTCATTGAGAGGATTTCGCCCTTTAAACTAGTGGTGAAAAACTGTGATATGATGATATTTATGAATCAATTTAAGTTCAATATTCACCGCGTGATGGATTTAATATAACAAAACATGAACTTCTGTATTTTCTTTTGTGATGATGAGAAAAGACCAGAGAACAATACAATTAGAACATTTTAGCCTTTATGAAATACTACAGTAGTTACTTTGTGTGTAATTGTTCAGTTTTACTGTAAATTAGGGCAGCAACTAATGATTTCTTCCCCATAATTGATTCATCTGTTGTTTATTTTCTTGATTGGTCCATAAAGTGTTGGAAAAATGCACAACAGTGTTTTCCCCAAACCTCAAAATGATGATGTTTACTCTCAAATGTTTGGTTTTTTTGTACACAAACCAAAATTATTCAGTTTTAATGATTCCTTTCAATAATATGCAGCAAAAAAACCCAGAAAATACTCAAATTTCACAAGTAAACACTGCAACCATTGAAAACATACAAAATATTTTGGCGTTTGGTCTGATTTTCTAAAATGTCTTTCAGGAATCCAGGAAAAATGTTGCTGTATGAATATAAAGGGTGGTTAATTAGGTTGTTATTGATAAAAAAATGACTGTCTGACTAACTTAAAAATGTTTTTGTGTGTGTTTGTTTGTAATTTATAACTTCTCAAAGGGCAATAGTTTTTATTCCTTACCTGATTTGTGATTTCCCGCATGCCAGTGTCACATTCGACTCCAAGCGCCCATACTGCACGGCCGACACTGCAAACACAGACACAGACACAGATGAAATACTGAAGCGGTCTGGCTCACCCCGGCTGCACCGTGCACACAATATGACATATTGCTGTGTCCTCGTTGACTGTATTAATTTGATTTAAGCGCTAATATTTACAGTAGGTATGACAGCATCACAATAACATGACCATACACGGTGAGAGAGCCAGCGGACGCTGAGTTCAGGAGAATTTGGCACAGAGTACAAAGACACTGTGGTGTTTCCCAGCCCCCCTCTCTATGTTTATTATTATTGTCATTACAACACAATTACTGTGCAATCCTCTTTTTTAAAACCTTTGATGTCAGAAAAAAAATCAACATTTTACTTTTTTTTTAATCTTAACAGTGAAAAAGATTAGCTTGTGTAATATGAAGAGATTATAATCAAGGAATAGTAGTCAGTTGTGTTTTTATAGTGTGTTTATGTACAATTAGTTTATTAACTTATTTTAATATTCAATATTTTTTCAATTTTCCGCATAGGCGATGGCCTATACTTTATTTTTTGTTGATGTATTTAGCCAATTTAAATTTTTTCCTCCATCTTTTTTAATAGAACTGTTCAATAATAATAAAAGTAATAAGAATAATAAATAATAATATATTGTATATTATTTTTTAAGAAAGAATAGTGTAAAGTAAATATTAAATACATGAAACAAGTCGTCAGAAAACTAAGAAATTTAGTGACTGAGCAACAGTTATCAAATGTTCTGAGAAATTGAGTAATTTGTTATAATTGGCTGATTAAAATTGAATAAACAGTCAATGCTGTCTCCCTCTAATATGACTTTTATATTTTCAATTTTAAAAAAGACTGTAGATGTTTATAAGTGCATGTCTGTGCCCTGTTTTGTCTTTTTTTTAATCTTATTTCACCTGAACCAAAGTGCTTTTTTGGAGTAACAAACTCTGACTGTGCGAAATACGATTAACCCACTACAATAGATTCAACACAAACATCCTTCAGAAACAACACTAAAGTGCACTACAGAGGGTAAAGTTTGTGTTGACTGAGCTATTTTTTTTTTTTTCTTGGCTCTTGTAACCACAAACAAAACTCTGTTGACTTCTGTTTCTCAGGGACAAATCCTTAGCAATCAAAAATGAAGCTTTTTTGCATTGCTAAATATCATTCAGTGCACTTTGGAACACAAATGAGAAAGGAAGGTTGAATACATGCAATCAAAGCTATGGAAAAAATGTTGAAATGACAAAAAACAAGTGGGCTTAAGCTGAAAATCAAAAATCAAATGGAGATCCGTGTGGTTTTTAGTGAGTGGAGCGTCACTGTGTGAGGATGAGGCAGAACTATGACACATCATTTAACTTGTAAATTTCAAGGCACACTGAGAGCAGTGTGTGTGTGTGTGTGTACCTGAACAAATATTTGTAGTAATTTTGCTAAAGTTGATACACTATCTGCATATGTGAATATACTGTACGTGTGCACATGTTTGGGTTGGCAGCGTCTGATGAAAGCTGGCAAGCTCCGCTGCAGATCTGGAGTGGAAAAACATCAACTTTGGCTGCCAGTGTGCCACGAACACACTCTCATTAATTCTCTCCGCCCCAAATCCCCCAAAGGCGTGCACATACATGCTCCCTGCTGACCTCTCCTCCCTTGGTAACAAACAATCTGTCGTGAGGTTGTTCAACATTACCCCTCTTTTTTTTTTATACAAAGTCCTCCTTTTCCTTCTTTTTTTTTTCCAAAAACGTTTAGAAAAGTGTCCCATAACATGACCCATAAGGCTCACAAGGCCCGAGCAGGTGGAGAAGAAGACGAGTTTTAAGTATTTGCTGTGTTGATGTATTTATATCAATAACTCCACATGACCATCAGAAACCAACTTAATTAATAAAATGTTTTTTCACACACCAAGTTGAAGCCTTCGCTTGTTGACGCAGACACCCTGCGCTCACTTTTCTGGCCCCATCTAGCCTTCTATGGCCTTACCGCTGTTATTTTAGTGGCTGCACAAAATGAAACAGCTGGGAAATAGAACCGTAAACTGCTCCACAGTGATTTTGTGGTCACGTTTATATATTTTACTGCAGGAGTCAAAATGCACAACGGGAGGAGGGCGCCCAAACTGTTCAAATCGGGATAAAACTGAACTGTGATCAGCGTAGGAAACAATTTGTCATTAACAACATGAGGCAAAAAGCCCTCATTTGTGTCACTATAAACATAGCTGTTTCTCGTTAACGAAACAAACTCCTTTGTCCTCCAACTTTTTGGCCATCACTGCTATCAATTATGATTGGGCTATTGTTAATTAACGTTTAAAGAGTTTCGATGGCACGATATCAAGAAAAACAGCACCTCTGAGGGACCGCGAACAAAAGACGACGCACACAACCTCTCAAGCTGCACCCAAAACTGTAAATCATCAATCAAGCGTGAAACCCTCGAAGGCAAACTTTGAAATTTAGCAGCTACAATTGTCAGTTGAGCGTGAATTTGATGACACTGTTCGCAGTTGCGCAACAACAAATGTAAATTTGATTAAAAAAGAATGAGTCACTCAGCCCCAACTTACTGCAGGGGAAAAAAGGCAAGCAGGCAACTTGACAACTCATTATAGATGATTCATATTCAAAATCACCTTCTCTAATATATCAATCTCACTTGCAAGCAGGGGAGGGAATCGGCAGAGACGCCGCGATACGATATTATCACGATGTTTAAGTCACAATACTATATTATCGCGATATAGTGAGTATTTGCAAAGTCATATATTGTACAGCTGCAGCTAACAATTATCTTCATAATCGATTAATCTGTCGAGTATTTTCTTGATTAATCAAGTAATCGCTTGGTCCAGGAAATGTCAGAAAATATTGAAAAATATTGATCAGTGTCTGTCAAACTCGTCTTGTAAATTACGTCTTGTTTTGTCCACAAACAAAAACTGTTCAGTTTTAATGATTTCTTTGTTACATGGAGCAAACATTCACATCTAAGAAGCTGAACCAATCAGAAATCTTGTGTTAATCATGAAAAAAAAACCTTAAACCGATAAATCGAAAGCGATATCACCCTCATGTGGACGATAAAGCGGTAGAAGAGAAGTGAGTATAATACTCACACAACAGCTCTAGTGAGAGTGAGCACTCGGCTCCATCTAGTGGCCTTGAAATGTAAACTGATTTTTTATGCTAATCAACAAAAAGTTTAATGTTTATTTGTAACATCAGTTAAAAAATGACATACTTAAAAACAAAATCAAAAGTGATAAAATGTTGGCACACAAATATCAATTTTTTTTTGCCTACTTCACCCCAACATCCAAGTTTTTAAAAAAGCTTTTTAAACACCAAACACACAGATAACGCACAAAAATTCTCCCCTCCCTCTTTTCCTGAGCTTGCATGTGTGTGTGTGTGTGTGTGTGTGTTACCTGGGGCCTTGATGCAGTGCAAAGACTTGGCAGCTCTGAATGTGTGTATTCATGTTTTATTGGCAGTGAAGTACATTATTCCCCAAACCCGCAGCGTTCCACTCATATCTGATTCTGCCTTTGGCAAGAGGGGCCCCCCCCCGACACACACACACACACACACACTCATGATAAAAAAAAAAAAATCCACATACATATGCATAGAAGCACATGTACTGTATATGCACACAGGAAGGCTGCAAGTTTCTCCTGACATTGAAATCAGATGGCAGGGTGGACAGAAACTGCAAGCTGGGTGAAACTCAATACTTTCCAAACAATGAAAAACAGCGCTGAAGGGTAAAATTAACAGGAAAGGAAAAGTCTGACAGTCTCACTCGTAGTGCAAAGAGCGAGTATTTTAACTGATGGGGTTACTAATTTGTCTAATTTCAGAAAGAAATCATAGACGGGAGAGAGGGAGAGAGACAGAGAGAGACCAAGGTGAGATATAATAGGGAGGAGAAACAGAAACAAAAAGGGTGGAACAGCCAGAGAGAGAACGAGAGATTTCTTAATACTGTACAGATCCCAAGAGTTTCAACAATAGAATTCTTGTTTGCAGAGAGCACATACAAAAAAAGAGAAACTTGAAATTGTTGGTCCCATAAAGACCCATCCATAAAAAGTGAACTCTGTTTCAACAAGGCTGATGATCAAGGTTTTGCTTGGACGAATAATTCAGCGGTTGAACTGCACTAAATCCATTTTTTTATTGCACATTTTCGACAAATCCTTTCTGCAGCAGGAGCAGAGGAAGCCACAAGCACCTTGAATGAAGTAAAAAAAAAGAAGTAGTCTTTCACAAAGGAGTCCTTGTCTTTAAGACGGGTTTTCGGGCTCTTTGATGTGTGGACATAGGTCCGTCTACAGTGCATGCATTTGGAAATGTTTTTTAACACATTTACACGTGTAAGCATTTGTGTGTGTGTGTATGTGTGTGTCTTACCTTCATAGGTCCAAACCTGAGCACAACTAAGATGCAGCGACCAAGATAAAAACCAGATGACTGTCAGACACACAGGACTGGACAAAAGGCCTGGCATCTGCAAACACAAAGAGAGACAGAGGGAGAGGAACATTAATTAGTATTATTTTTAAACCCTTGTTGGCTTTGCAGATAGAATTAGTAGCCTCAAAGACAGCTGAATTATCATCATTTTAATCCTCATCAGCGGCATCATGAGTGCACTTCACACCACCAAATGGGTACGAACAGAAAAAATGTCTTATTTCTTTGGATAATTTCCTCATATCAATAAAAAATTGCTTCTTGACGGCAAGTCGGCACACCACAATCCCAAATAAAGGCCAAGATAGACTTTTGACTTGATCTTTTACCCAGAGGAATCACTATTTTGAAAAATACAAAAAAAACAACAAAAAAAAAACCACTGTGTTATTTTCACTGGCTTTTACTGTAAAGTCTTAGTTACACTTGTACTGGAGAAGAGATTTTACCGTGGGGATCGAAGAATATATGAAACAGACCTTCCGTCTATTAAGAAAATACGACTCCAATCTAAACTGGCACACGATACGGTCCAAAAAACCAAAATGTCAGCAGCAATGCCAGTAGCTGTGTGCGGCTGTATTTACACACAGCAGTGCTTTGTGCGCATCGCTCACGTCAGCAGGTTAACGTGATGATGTTAAGTGGCTCTAATGTTTGCCATGTCCACATCTTAGCATGTAACCCCGCTCACATTTTACAAATGAGCACGGAACACAGATGCTGTGTGTCAGTGTGCACACTCCAGACTGAAAACCAGTGTAGCCTATAAAATAAAAATTAAGATATAACATTCACTTCCCGTCTTCGAGAGTGTGATGTGATGCTGCTGATATTTTTACCCGCGGGGGACATTTACAGCCATGTGCATTCCTGTACTGTGTTGTGTGTCTGTGTGTGTGTGTGTGTTCCATTTTTGAGTTTCTCTTTCGCGTCAGTCTAATCATAGTCTACAAATGTGCCCTCAGGCTGGTGTGAGAGCTCCTTATCTCTGCAGCCACTTCTCGTTACAGAGGCTGAATAAGTGACACCTTTATAATACACAAGAGTGGGGTCCAAAAATAAATGTTGAGACCATTCCAAATGGTGTCAACGTATTAACACCTGCACTCACAGCTTTTTTTTTTTACAGTGTGGAGAGTGAGGAATGTAATTTTTAGAGCTGCAAGTATCGATTATTTTCACGATTAATCGAGTAATCGTTTGGACCGTAAAAGGTCAGAAAACAATAAAAAATGTTGATCAGTGTTTGTCAACCCTCAACCTCTCCCGTATGTAAGGACGGCTGAGGGTTGTAATTTCATAGTACTTCTGTATCAGTGACAATAAAGCTCATTCATTCATTCATTAAAACCCGGAAATGATGATGATGTTCTTGAATGTCGTTTTGTCCACCAACCAAACCTTTTAACCTTTTAATGAATTCTTTGTTATATGGAGCAAAGAAACGAAGAAAATATAAATTAATAACGAAAAAGCTTCCAAACCAATCAGTCGAATATCAAAATAGTTGTTAGTTGATGTGGCGATGCACTCCAAAAGAGACCTGGCACATAATGGACACAAAGAACACAATATGGAGCAAAACATAGCTAATAAAGTTGTCAAAAACTGGAGTATCCCATCATTTAGGGAGATGTGAACAATAATATGAGTGTCTCTGACTCCAAGATCTTCCTGAGGAAAAAAATAAAACCATCCAGTTTGGCAAGTGGAAAGTGAAGCAAAGTTATATATATGTTAAAAAGGGTTTTTATAGTGCTTTAAATGCTGGATTTCCCCCTTGTTTCACATAATATGTTGTCCATTGCCATATTTCCTCCTGAAAGAGTGAGACAATTTTCTGACCGCCGCTGACTAACAGTCTGATGAAGTCAGCCACACGGAGCAGTAAGAAAAACTCTTGCTTTTATTCGTCTCGTTCGTCATTTTCATGACTGATTTCTGTCAATGTTACAGAGCCTTGTTTCCACAGAGAGAGATGACTGACGAACTCGAGAGGCCGAGAGTCTGCGCCTGTGGTCTGGATTCTTACAACAAACAAGACACAGGCACAAACAAGAGCAGAATGCAGACAAATGGAGTGTTGGAGGAATTCAGAGAAATCCAAGGTCCTAGGATACCCCGAAACTACCCTGAAAAAGCATACAAAGAAATTCTGTTTCATGCATAAATGCCACCAATAATTCAATCACATGCAAAACTAGACGTGAGCTATTGAGCTATTGACTGAACAACCTGAAACTGGGTCAGAGGGTGAATGACCTGCATTGTTTAACTAAACTTTCCAGAGTTGCCTACAGGGATTAAATACTAGTACAGCTAGTGGATAAGTTAAATCATAAAATCCAATATAGTCCAACAATTCCAAAATATCACATAAACGCTCAAGGCTGTGATACTGCTATCAAGTATCAGACAGAGCCATTGTTGTGACAACCCCCCTGCTTTGTGCACCCCTTAATGCCTTTTTCAGCAGTGACGTGATGCTCATTAAAGTTTTTTTTTTGTTTTTTTTTTAGCTCAGGACGCTAAGAAAACGTCACATGCGGTCCAGACGGCCAACTGAATCGAGCGAGAGCCAAAAACCGTAACTTTTTATGGGCTTTTTCTCCATCAAAACATAAAGAAAGAAGTCTCAACATCTGTTTGAAACCCATTTTACCGTCACAGATATTGATAGCCCACATGTGCATTCGGCCCGGCTCTACTGGCACACATTCTCTTTTTCCTCCCTGGGTTTTCCAATAGCATTGCTGAACCTGTTACAACATATTTCTATATGATTGACCAGCGATCATATAGACGTCCAGCACAAAAACTGAAAATATCCACTTTTAAATTTCAGTTTTATTCCATTAAGTGTTTTCAAAAGGAGCAACATCTGCACACAAACCATACATGTACTGACAGGAAGCTCATTCACTTACAGCTAAAGTTCATTGACCTGTACTATACATCACTGGTGCTACGTACGCAGAGCAGCAGAGGAAAAACCAAAACAAAGTTCATTCCAAAGAATGGCAAGCAAGGTGAGTCATGCTGTTGTTGTCTCATTGGTCACAGAGAACTCTCAAAGAAAGTTTGTCTTTCAGTATTATTGGCTGAGACTACTGCTGGACCTGGCATGATGTCATTAATAATAATAATGAAGATTTAGGAAAGGAAACAACAGATTTGGAGAAAAGTCAAACACAAAGACAAACACATCTGCTTTAACCCCCTTTTATACCGAGTTAAACATCTACACCGAAACCTTGTACACTTTTGAAATATGACTAGCGCAAGCAAAATTTGATAGAAACAATGAACGACACAAATCCGCGGGGCCACACACCCACTTGCGAAATTTACACGGCGCTTGCGTCTTACTGAAAATAAACCTGGAACCTCTGGTTTCTTGGCATCGCTGTCAGCATGGGGTCTCACCACCAAACAGATCACATGTTTGTTTAAACCATAACATAAACACAATCAAAGTCCCGTCAGGACAACAAGGCGTTATGTTTGGCCCAATGCGAGTGCTACAAAGGCCGCCGATGTCTAAACAACCGCGTCGCTGCGTTTGGTCAAACTGAGACACGGGGTCAGTTTTAGTTTCTGCTGTGAGTCAAGGGATGATGATGTGACATTTTCTGTGAGTCAAACAGGACGACGTTGTCATGGCTTCAATATGAAAACTTGTGCATCAGGGTGACTGCGGGGCAGAAATATCAGGGAATCAGTCACAGGGTGATATATACAGAGCAGTATGGAAACACCTATGGCTTTTGTTCATTATGTAATCCCATCCCACTGGTCACAGGATATGCCAAAACAACTGTCCATTCCTTAAATAATTCAACTTAGCTACTGTATCTGACAACAACAAGTGACAATTTGTGACGCATCAGTGTCTTAAAACACAAAAACAAAACATTATCCATGGGATTACGGTTTGTGAAATGGGCTTATGGGCCGTGTGTGTCCTTTAAAGTGAGAATATGGAAGTTTAACCTAAAAACACAACAAACTGAATAACAGATAGTGGCTTTAATTGCCTCCTTTTCCCACGTACTGTGTAAGAATCTGCAAAAACAAAAAAATAGCGCAGCACAGTTGACACTCGACAGAATGTATAGAATTCTTGACATCTTTATAGTGCGACTAAAGCTGAACTGGTTTCTCCTATGATGTAGCACAGCAGTGATACATTTGCCACTATGGCACCGTCAGCTTCACACAGCAGCACACTCAGCAAATTCAGATCGACTCCAGTCTCCTCCGCTTGCTTACATTCCTGTTTCTCCGTCCGTCCCTCCCTTCATACTTTCTGCAGCTTCTTTATATTCACGTCATTCTGTATCCACAACTTGGCTGGCAGACTGCAGTGTTTACAAGAGCAGTATAATAAATACACCATGGCTGCATCCTCAAAGAGGATTATAAATGAAATGCTCATTCCCAGTCATCTTAAACAGGAGTCACAAAGACAACTTAAACTGCTTTCAGAGGCACTGGCCACGTCTCAAAATCCACTCATCCAAAAATTAGAACTATTTACAACAAGTATTTGGCTTTTTTGTCAGTGTGCCTTCATTTTTTTTTTTATATGACACTGTTACAGCTACGATATTTCATTGTTATGACTCTAACAGATACTATGAAAAGGAAACGTGTGATGAGAAAAAGGAAAAGGACAGTTTCGCCTCCAAAATTCCTCAAGTGGACGAGCGGTAAATATTTACCGAACGTCTTAAACAGGTTAAAGAAATATTGATTCAGACGCTTGTCAGCAAAATCCAGCCGGATGATAAATCCCAAGGATACTTCCCGCTCCTGTTTGCCACTTCCAGTCTGTGTCCCTTACTTTTTTAGACCTTAAAACAACCTCTCGTTTTTTTCCCACACTAAACTCCCTCTCTCTCACTTGAGTCCCTGGCCATGTTTTCCAGCACTCTAATGCCAAAAATGTTCAAGGTTCAGTAAACATATTTGTGTCATACCTTCTAATGGATTACTCTCTTCCCCCTTTCTTGCTTCTGTCCAGAGTAACTGGAGATCAGGAAACACAGGCCTTACCCCCCCAGGTTCCTTCCTTGCATCTTCTCTGCATCATTCCTATATGCTCTCATGCATCTCTACCTCCTCACCGAGATCTTTCTCACTCCTGGCTTGTGTTTTTTTTCCTTACACAGGATCTCTTTATTTTCCATTTCTAAATGCCAAACAGAGGAAGGTCATTTAGTAAACATTTAGTTTACTAATTATCCTTCCGTAACACTTGGAAACAATGCCGTTCACTGAGAGCAAAGTGCTAAGCTGTCTCCTTGCCCCCGAGCAACATTCACACTCCTGCTCCTGCACATACTTGTGTGTCAGATCCTTTGTCCCTACAGTGTGGCTGTGTATGTATGATGTACTGTATGTACTTGTGTGTGTGTGTGTGTGTGTGTGTGTTATTTTCTAAATGCAGCAGCATGCCTTGATTTACTGTCTACGGTTACACCCAAAATTCTGCTGCTATTATGGCTGCAGAAAAAAAAAGACCATCAAACAAGCATATTTTCTAACGTTGGATTCCAGGGACTTAAAAAGTAAGTAAACTTGACAATGTGGTATTCATTTCCCCTTGTCTTTTTTTTCTCCTTTGGGGACAATTAGCCATTTTGGTGACTGCAGGACTCACAAAGCGGTCCAGCAGGTTGAGGCAGAGCTACTTCTTCTTTGATCCCAAGTATCAGACGGAAGCAGTTGGAGGTTGAAGAAGTTAAAAATAAGAACAAGAGAAAGGCCGCCTTTCATCTCTGTTTTGCAAGTTTTATCTGATTCCTGGAATGAAATGTGTCAATGCTCCACTGTGCTAGATTAAAACAAAAAACCTCACAGAGATGAAATATGAAGCAAAGGCATGATACAAGGGCACAACAACTTGGGGGAAACATCTAAATATATACATACAACAATGCTTCAGCCTTGGCTGTATCTCCGCTCCACAAGAAATGAAACCTCACACTGAGAGTTGCGTATCTCCTAAGCAGCAGGGTGAAAGCGCTCAGTTAAAAGTTCACTGAAGTTTGTCCTCCTGCACAAATCATTGACTGTCGAGCAAAAACAAGTGAGAGAGCACAGCTGAGCTAACTCGTCAGTCTATCAAGAGGGACAGTGAAACACCCGGTGGAAGCCACATGGCTGTTTAAATCTCGACAAGTCTGATAATACCACACGAACCACTTTACTCCAGCTAGTGGTGGAGATCTCTCTGAAGCACTAATGTGAAAAACCACGTCTTTCATCTAGTGCAAACATGTCTACGCAGGGTGATGGTTTCTCCCCAATGGTACCTGCACAACAGTTAGGGAATGAAATTCTTTTCCCACTCTTAACCACGATAAATGACTGCAAAATGGTAGACTGACAATGACAGGGAGCCTCTCCAATTTCAACACTCTGTCTTTTCCATAGGTTGTGAGTGCCGGCACGTCTCTGTGAGAGTGTGTGCTTTTGTGTCCTTGCAAGTCTATTCCGTGACTCACCTCCCACCAGTCACCTTTCTACTGTAACTCTTCCAGCGTGAACCAAAACAGACAGCGGAATGTAGCCATGGGTATTGTTACCAAGAAGGATCCCGAGTATTCCCATCGTCCCCGAATACACGGCTTCGTCTTGAAAACAAAACTGCTCCTTTGTCTTTGTAGACGCCGCAGAAACATGCAAGTAGACTAATTAAACGTGAAAGCAGAAACAGAACATGCTGAGTGAAAAAAAAAAAATCTTTCCAAGTCCAACAGCAAAAAAAAAAAAAGGAGGTGAAGGGTGAAAGTAGCTGAGGCATCCTGAAAATGGCCAAACAATAGCTGCACCGATAGAAAATCAGTACGGGACATCTGGGGGGGTCTTATTTTATTCAAGAGCAAAGAGTTGTTCATGAAAACGGCCTTGATAGTATGATGATGATGAAGTCAATGCAATAGGGCTCTCTCTCCTTTTTTAACTCAGTCCTTTCAGTGGCAGCACAATCCCACATGGTGAGTCACTCACACTCTGGCATGCCGCTGCACATTTAGTCACCTTTACAAGAAAGAAAAGCAAGACGGACGGTGAAAGGGGAGAAAGACAAGAGGGAGGAAGAGGAAGAAGAAGAAGAAGAAGACAGGGGGTTTAAATACGTTGTTAATCAAACAGACGAGCAGGATGTTAGGAGTTAAAAGAATGTACAAACACTCGCTGATGAAATTATACACCAACGTCTTTGCCGCCATTAGTCTCACACTCGCATACTTGTTGTCTGACGAGATAAAAAAAATGACTACAGGATGTCCTGTAACCGAAGCTGGGTCATTACGGTTTATGACACAAATTAAAGATTAACAAAGAGCGATGTGAAATTTAGCGAACTGAACTGCAGTGTTTGGTCATCGGCTGTGTGGATGTGCGTATTTGTGTGTCTGTACTTAGGCATAAAGAAAATGATGACAAGTCAAAGGATTAGCAAGTCTAATTGATTTCTGTGTGTGTGTGTGTGTGTCTGTGTGTGTGTGAGAGAGTAAGAGAACACTGTGTGAAACACACTGTGAGATTAAACCCAACAACATGCGGAGGTCAAGCCAAGTCGGTGGGGGTGTACCACAATAGCTTTTCGTGTTTACTTAGATCACCATGGCAACCACTGCACACCCAGTCCATTTGACCTTTCCAGGCGATAACAACAATGTTGACTGACGTGTGTGTGTGTGCGTTCTCTGCGTGTGTTGTGTTTCCATATGCCAAGCTCCCGGGCACAAGTCTGGCTCTCAGAGTGCTTCTGTATATACATTATGTGTGTGTGTGTGTGTGTGTACCTCAGTGAGACATAAAGACGTGTGCTGGCTTTAACTGTGTGCATATCATTTGTCCTCTTCGTAGGAGTTAGTGTGTGTATGTGTTACGTGTGTGACTGGGTCAGTGGAACAACTGAGGACAGGAGATTAGCCGTACCTAAAAAAAAGTGTTTGACTCAACTCCAGATCCTGGATCCTGGATCCTGGAAGAGGATTCAGGAACAGAATAAATTGATGTTTTTTTATAACCGTTTTATGCGCACATTTGCCACTCCATTTATATAAATTAGCGATCAGCTTTGTTGTTGTTAGCAACAATAAAATCTTAAAATTTAGGCTGTGATTAACAACTTGCCATCCCACATAAATAGCCCTTTAATGAGCTGGGGTCAGAACGCACAAATCAGTTCAAAATGTCCTAATTTGTTGTTAGACACTATTTGTATGAGAAAAACTAACAACAAAAACAGAAAAGATTTAATTACATTCTGTAGAATGTGTGCATGAAAATAACTTAGTGCCTCATTGTTTCCCAGATCACTGTTAGACTGATGCCACATTCAGATTGTTTTATTTGCCTCTTTGAGTGTTTACTTTGAGGCACTGAAGCTTAAGCACCTGCCTATCATTATGTAACACATATCATCTCAATACAAGGCGAGACAAAAGATCACACAGGATCTGGGCTTTATCAAACCACTAATACGCCCTCGCAAAGACGAAAAATTCAATGATTCATGCTAAGGAGAGTCCTACATGAGCTAATATTATGCAACTTGTTTTCTTCGTTCCGTTTTCACTTTCACCGCATAACAAAGCGCCACTGGACAAATTAAGCATGAGGTAAATCTTGTTATGCTGCAGTGCTTTAGAAACTGTCGGGTTGGGAAAGCCGATGTGTCCGGTTATGAGTCTGTTCCACTCTGCGGGATAATCTGATCAACTGTCAAGATGAAGGGAAACACGTTGGCCTAATGTTGGTCAGACTCCAGTGTGTGGCGATCTGATGATCAATTAAAGCCTCTTCTTTATGCTTACATGTGGTTGCTCCAGACTGGCTACAGGAATATGCAATTAGACAACAAGACATAGAAAAAAAAAAGATCCAGCAACAGCTGATACATTTTGCCTGTTTATATTGGAAAAAAAACCGTGGCAGACAAAGATCCTGTCAGTCTTTGAAATCAAAATCGTCTAATGTGTTCAGGCTTTGTGTGTGCGCAGATACGGAAACAGCTGAGGTTGAAAGATGAGAGATTGTGTTGCTGAGGAGGATGAGAAAAGGTGATAAGCTTAGGAAATCTGTCACCGCGGACGCCGAGGTCGTATTGAAAATGTCTGACTGGGAGGCGACCGGGAGGCGTCAGGAAGGAAGAGTCACAGAGAAATACGGAAAACATACAGGCCATATGAAAGGCTATTGCAGGGTTTTGATCTCGAAACTGTTCGAATTAAACGATCTCACCTCCTGGTGCTAAAAATAAAGTGGCAAATTAAATAGAATTCCCATGCTTCTCTTGTGTTTCTGTGTTTTGGTAAAGCAAACAATAGGAAAGGTTTAGGATTCTGAGATTGGACGGAAAAGAGTCGAATTGTGTAAATAATTAGTCGACTATTCACATGATAACAACTCAATTTATACGTATAGTGCTAGTACTTCACTATTTACCTGAAATTCACGTTCAGACTTGGGGGGACAGCAGGGGTTGAGGGGTTCAGATTTAAACCCTTAGCCTCCCCACCCTCTGGAACTCTGTCCTCAAAAACATTATGTGACTGTCCTGAAATTTCAACATGAAAAGCACAACTCATACTCATCTTTTAAGAACTGCTTTTAGTGTGAAACAAATGTTTTTTTTGTTTTTTTGCTTGTTTTATGTTGCTGTCGTGTCTGAGCATCTGATAAAAGTTCTACACGAATAAAATGTATGACAAATTGTTATTGTTACACAGTCTGAATTAAATACCAAGTTATCTAGCAGAGGACACTGCGTCCATGTCCTCTTTGCTTATCAGATGAAGAGAAAAGTGATGACATGTTTAGTTTTTAGCGACAATGGAGGACACAAACTCTGTCCTCCTGAGCGGACACAACACCTAAGCATCTAAAAAGCAGCAAACACCTGTAGACTCAAATGAAACATGAGGTAAATCCTGTTATGCTGCCGGTTCTGAGTCTGTTCCACGCTGCAACATAATCAAATCAAGTGTCGAGACGAAGGGAAACACTTTGGACCTAATGTTGGTCAGGCTCCATCAGATCACAGAAAACGCATTTTAATGCCAGCTGCAAAGAGAGCCATAGTTGGACAGTGGTTTAGAACCATAATCAGCTTAACAAAAGAACAACATAAAAGTGCCCACATTAATACATGAAGCCATAGTTTAAAACTCGGTATGGGAGCCTACAGAAAATAAACTTTGCCAGTACCATCCATCCATCAAGCTGCTAGGCTTACTTCCAACTTTAGCCCAAGCCTAAACACACAGAGAGTAATGGCTGCCATGTGTCCAGAGATACAGAGATAGTACCCGGCCAATCCACAAACCAAGGCCTCTGTGTGTGAGTGTGAGAGTGAGAGTGTGTGTGTGGGGAGTGAGACAAAGAAAGTTAGACAGACAATGCAAAGTGCAAGATGAAAGAATAGTGTGAGAAAAATATTTGAGTAATTATTAGCAAGTACAAAACAGCTTTTGTCTGATTACTTAAAGAAGAATTTTCCATCGACTTGTTAGTCCATTCAAAAGTAAAATGCATTAATCCAAATGTCCAAATTTGGCACAAGTATCACAAACCTGTGTGTGTGTGTGCATCTATGTGTGTGTGCACACAGCGGCAGTAACTTAGGCTCTACAACACTGGAATTTCCTCCAGCTCTGCCGCCAGTGCAAGATGGCTACCATATGCCAGCTTTTCACACACACACACACTTGAATGAAGACCACAAGCCAGCTAGCATACAAGTTTGTAATACTGAAGCCAACCTCTCATATAAACACACACTCAGTGAAATGCATAATGGGGTGAAGGCTAAACTAAAAAACACACACACACACACACACATCCATCCCTTGGCCTGCGTCTTAACGTGGATGTGTGCTGGTACATTTCTGGCTGTGATTATACATGTGTGACAAGTTAAAGAGAAATATCAGGGGCTGTAGTGAGAGACACTAAACAGAGAAACAAACTCCTAAATCCAAATAAACACAAGTGAAGAAAAAAAGTTTGATGATGAACCGATAAACCAAAATTCATGATATCACCTATTTGTTAGTATATGGTACCCAAATGTTTGCCTGAACACTGATTCATCACGTCCAGATGTTAATTATTGACAAATAGTTGGTTACTTGCTGTCAGGACTTTAACCAATAACTTATTAATAAACATCTGTCTGGACCTTGCATGTTTTGTAGTTAAACATAGTGAAAGTGCAGAGAGAAGTAATGAAAGTGCAGAGAAACAAATGTAAGGTAAAATAAAGTGGTCTTTGAGCTGGTAACATAACAAATACATCTAACGTCACTAAAAAAGAGGTAGAAAAAATTTACGACATGACATATTCTCTGATTACTGCTTATCAACCCATTCCACTGTTGATTATTGGTTAAAGAAAATATGTAGAATTCACCTCAATATTTTCAAGGACATTGCAAAATTGGGGGAAAAACAAAACAAAAAAACAGCTGATCATAATAATCCTGGGAATCAAAAACCAGACGCATCTGGTTAACAACTGAATTCTGTTGATTTCAAGAACTACCCTGTTCTGGGAGATGTGGAAAGGTCGAGAAGGAACATCTGCATGACCGACCACAGATAGAAAACCTTCAGCTTTCCTGTGTGTTTATGTTACACTATTTGGGGAGAGAAAAAAAAGGAAAAAAACACCACCATGTTCTAACGCAAACCACAGCCAGGTTTCAAATCATCTGAGCGCAGCGCCATAGTGGTGCTAACAAACTAAGGTCTGGCACCCACGGCTGACCACAGAGGATCTGTAGCTAATTCTCCTCAGCGAATAGCAAACTGGCTTTAGAATTACACTGTCAAAGACATTCCTCTGGCCGTACATCCACACATCTCATTAAAACAGTGAAACTGCCCCACAGAAACCAAACCTTCAACTGAAGGAAATGTTTGTTTATGTGCAAATAAACCTATTTATTACCACAACGAAGGCATCTGACAAACATAACAACCGCACACAGAAATGATCAAGGATCTGGAGTATGTATTCAGGTATGAAGTGTAAACTACTCGCCCAAAGAGGTTTGGCCGAATACATGTGTAATAAAATGACAAGCATGAAACATGAAGGGGGTTTTTTTTAACACAAAACGGTGGAGATATGATTAGTTTTTTTCAGATTACAGGACGAGTCTTGATCTCGAGGACTGATGTCACTTCTGTGACCAAAAAAAGAAGGTGCTTATTATTTCCAGTAAGATATCCAACTTCTCTTTGCTTGGTAACCAGCTTCATAAACTCTGCATTTAAAACCACTTATATAAGCCACATTTTGTTCCAGCTCACTGGCTCTCGCTGCTGCAGGAGAGCCAAAGGACCATGAACAGAGTGGTCAAGCAGATGTTGTCAAACGAAGCCTCCTTGGTTGCCAACAGTGGCCAAATCTTCATTCGAGGGCGTAGCACTGTGCATAGTTCACGGTTCAAAAACTACAAGGGTCAATATTTGGAAGCATGACACCGTTTGATCACCCCTATGATTTATGACAGATACCTCAACTTCAAGGTACAGATCCAGGCCTTTATATAAGATAGCAGGGAAATCACATTTTGTCAGAAAATCATTACAGTGCTAATTTACGTTCCAAATGTTTGTATATTTCTCTTCATGTTATGCTCACTGTGCAAACTAGCTGTCAACTGTCAGCTGACGCGATCACAAATGTACGTGTGTGGCTGTTTCCAGAGATTAAACACACCAGTGGACACCAGTTAAACACACACAAAGAAGCACATTTTGTACTGTCACTGGCCACCTTTTTGTTTATCTTTTCTTTCTAGGGCCGCAACTAACGAAAACGATGATGTTTTCAAACGTCCTGTTTCGTCCACAAAGCAAAAGAAGAGGCTGAAAAATCCGAGAGCACTGTACACAGTAAGGCAGAAGCCTTTACGACATTATAAAGAGCAGAGAAACCCAACAATTCAAGGAGGGAAGTGACGTAGAGACAGAACAAGTGTATCAAGTTATATTTAGTAGTCAATTAATAATATCTAAGGGGAGACTGAAAATATGCAGTAATTATATTCTCACTACTTACCATACTTTCCTATGAAACAATAACAAACCATATTCATGGGGAACTAGTTTATGAGTCATTATTGTAGATGATTTACTAACTGGACAAGCATGGCCTGGCTGGCTGTCTGATCATGGCACCTCACAAAAATAAATTTAAGATAAAACTGCCTCTGGTGATGATTTGCTCAATTACAAGCTCTGGTGTTGTTGTTAAAAATACCAAACAGGTAACAAAAGAAACTTTTCCACAAATGAAATCCAATCTAGATATGATCTCACCTCCACACGTTTGGCTGCGTTTAACTATGCATAACTGCCTGGGCTACGTTCAAGTGTTGTCAGCTGGCAGCACCAGAATATTACCGTAAACCACAGCACTTTTATTACTGTGGTCTGGAAAATTCCACAGCGATACTGTCCTAGTTAAGACTCTCAGTCATGTGTAGGCTGAACCACACATACAGTACGTCAATAGATACAACAGCCAGAGCTGAGGGATCACATGGACTGAAAGTATGCGCCTTGCATGTATGTGTCTCTCGCGTGTCCAGGTATCCTTTGGTCTAGTTTATGCCGCTTGGCTCAGTGTCTGAAATGTAGCAGAGTCGTTTGAGTCAGCACTCATAGTAGCCAGAGGAAGATGATGGCCTAACAAACATCTGCTCTGTATGAGCCAATGACAAGCTCTTTAAGCGTACACCACCTACACACCCACATCTGCTCCCTGTTATCCAACAAGGCCTTACACACACAGACAGACACAGCCACAGGCGCATACATTAGATACCCACACAAATCTGTGCGGTGTGATCGATTACTGGCTCTGCACAGCCAGCCAATCATCAGAAACACAAGGACCAAAAAACAAAAAAATAATGATAATAATCACATACACACACACACACACACACAGGCAGCCAGGGACCACAAAATTGGACGGGAATTAAATAGAAGGGTTGCTTGTGACACAGAAGTAAAATTCTTGATATTTTGGGGTAAAAAAATGTGAAATTATGATTATATATTCTAAAAAAGCCACATTTGATTCCATGCTGACCAAATAAATAGTTGACATGTAACCACCATGGCTACAGACAGTCAGAATTTAAAATATGTTTTAATGCATGAAACACACACGCCCACACAGAGCTGATGTTCCAAACGTGGTCCAAGTCAATGATCCAGCAGGTTGGCTAACTCGCAGTCTGTGCCCAGTTATGCGTCGCCCTACTCTGCTGAGCATCCACTGCGATTCTGCATGTGCATATGTGTATGCACTGTATGTCTGCGTAGGCGCACACGAGTGTGTGTGCAAATGGGCGTCCACATACATTTGACTGGCGCCACATGACTGCTGGGAACAATTATAAAGACATGAAGCAGATAGCTGAGGATTGCCGTTTTAAGCAACGCTGAGAGAAACACATGTGCATGAATATACACAAAATATGACAAACTGGAATGTCTTTACTTTACGGATACTGTCACGTCTCCTTATTGGCACGATGTCATTACAATAAAACCGACATAAACGCACAGCATCCAGGAGGGTCAGATAGCAACTATTACTCGCCAGCAGCTATCAACTGTCCAAAACTAGACAAAGCAGCCAGAGAGTAAAAACATCCACCAAGGCCACTCAGTTTCCCACAGTGTCAAAACAGTCTCCTTTCTCTCGCCGCCAAAATATAATGATTTCTTTCTTGGGCCATGAGCCACATCCCCACGAAATGTAATTTCTTTTACAGTTTGAGTTATGCTAATCACAAACAAATGGACAAACATGTCACAAGCTTGGTGCAGGTAATTATAACGATAAAAAAAACACACATTACATTATTTAACCCATTGAAACTTCATTGTCGTCATGTGTGTCAAAGAAGTATCACTCCTCGGCTGGAGAGTCCTCATAAAGATACCATAGATATTTAAATAATTGACTGCAGATACAGTTTAACGTCACTTAAGAATGATGCAAATAAATCATTTTAATTAAACCATGGCAGCAAAAACCAACTCGCAACTCTTAAAGCTTATTCATATGCAGATATGTGCGGTGAGTGTGGGTCATGACAGACACACAGACATGTTGAGTAAACTGTTTTGTGGGCGTGTGTGCAGAGACATAGGTGTGGACATCCAGTCAAATGCACCCACGGTGCACCCAGAGAGTCAAAAGAGATAAAGAAGGAAGATAAATGAGAGGAACAGGCTTCTTCCCTGTGGAACCTGATTGGATTATGAATGTGTGTGTGCGTGTGCGTGTGCATTTTCGTTCACGTGTGTTCTACTTTCACCGACTAATCCTGCTGGCAAGAAGCTTTCGCTACCATGTGCTTCGCAGGAAAGGAAAAAACATGGGAAACGTATACACCCAAGTTACACAAACATGTAAGAACACACACCCACACACATACACACGATAAAATACCCACCCCCTACCACCCACACAAACCCACATACAGGCACACACACACACACACACACACACACGACCCCTGTTCACGAGAACGATGAGTCACTCTGCTGGGAACTCCATGCTTTCCCCATTACTACAGACAGACAGGCTGACTGACTGACTGTCCTGACCTGCTGAGAAACAGAAGGCGGTGAGTTTAGAAGGTAAAAGAAAACGGTAAATGGTCTGAATTTATAGAGGAGAAGCACTTTTTCAAAGCTGCTTTACGCTGCAGTTTTTGGAGAATTCGACCTATTCACACAGGATAACCTTTGTTCTACTAGTCATGTAGACTCATGTAGACTAGAGCCTTCAGGTTGAATTACGATCCGCTCATACCACTGATCCACAGCGAAGCACAAACTTGACTGACAGAGAAGAGATGAAGAAAATAGAGAAGAAAAATGTCTGAAACTGTGAGTAAAAGTGAGAACTGACAGACAAGTTGGCGTCATGTGTGTTTAATGTACCTTTCTGGTTGCTCAATTATACACAAGGGCACAGTGAAAATACTAAGTTTAACCTCCAGTCACAGCACTCTCCACACTGGAGGGAAAAAACATAATCCACTGAGAGCATACAAAAAATGAGAAAGCCATGCTTTCTTGATTACTACTCTCTGACTGCCTGTTCAGAAATGTAGCTGGAAAAGAGACAAAGAAAGAAAGCCACAGGCGGTGTTTGAGAATCATCGCAGTGCAATGTATTCATAGCGTTAAGTGATTGGCTGTCTTGAACACATACACAAGACAAACCAGTTAGAATGTGTATACACTTTAAAAGGACATGTGTAACTGTGTGTAAACCAAACACAAAACTGGGTTGGGCTTTCATTGACAAAATCTGGTGGCAAAAAAACAGCTCTGGTTAAAAAAGGCATCAAGATTTGGTAACCAATCGTACAGATGGTATATCAAAACACCACCTATGGTAAGTGCGTTTACAGTTGAGAGTACTGTATGTCACCTGTTTCCATTTTGTGTAAATGCAAACAGGATCGGCATTTGACCAGTGGGAGTCATTTTATCCAAGCAATCGCCATTTCTAAATAATATTTTGGAGTTGATTTGTTTAATTCATTGCAGATGTAATAATGGAATTGAGAATGAAGGAGGGCAGCCAAAGAGAGGGGGGCAGACAAAAGACAAAACGGGGTGGCAAAACGCAGCAGTAAAAGACAGCAGTAACAGAAAAAAAATGAACAGATAAGGCTAAAGGCTAAATCCAAATGCTGGTTTGATCAACAGATAGTCAAATTATTTACCACACAAACAGAAAAAAATTATACCTGTCTCTAAGAAATGACCGGGTTAAGAGGAGAAACTTTAAAGATGACTTCTGATTTCTAGGAAAATGGCTAAAACAACAGAATTAAGTCATTTTACATTTGGAAAACGCTTTCTTTACTTGGGCAAAGCATTTTCCAATGCTTTCAACATTTCATCAAGTGACTCGGAAAAAAAGACTTGTACACTTATAAAATAATAATAATATACTTGAGCTGTCACTCTTTCCAAAAATCAAGCATTGCGACATGCCATGCCATTCTTTTGGACAAATTCAAATATCCCCCGCTCCCCATTCCATACAGATTAACTACTAGTCACATGAGGTCCCTGCAACCCTCATGTGGAGGTTAAAGCAGAAGAAAATGGATGGATGGATGGAGTTTTCCTCCTAATTTTGATCCCAATTACAGATAGAAATGAGCCTTATAACATATAAACTTGCACTGATGAATCTTCAGGAGTTAGATGGGGGCTACTCGACGTGCTTGAGTTAGGTTTGAAGAAACATCTTCAAACCTAACTCAAGCAAGTCCAGTTGCCTACAGCTACCTCTTGAAGATGACTCTGACCTGGATGAATAAGAATCCTCATTAATATGTAGCACTGATGCAACAAGTGTAAACCACCATTTATATAAAGAAAACAAAGAATAAAGGCTAAAAATACGATGAAAGGCATAACGTTGTTGCCAAGCAAATCAAACTCTTGCAGAGTGTATCAGGCAAAAAGATCAGAGAGTAGAGCAAACAGCCCGCATACACTGTACGCCAGGCTGAGGCAACACTCAGACAGAGGAGCTGCAGTGTACACTGAGGGATCTACAGTGGGACTATTCAGTCAGACAGACGAAGGCAAACAGATCTTATATACACGTCAGGCTCCAGCCAATTCTCAGAAGCTACACGGCAACTTTTCACACAAAACCAAACAAAAACCATGTGAACTAATGAAGCACACTGGCCCGGTTAAAGGAAAATCATCAAAAAATAATAACAATCAACAACCTCATTACTGTCGAGTGACAATTACAGAGAAAGTCCTCATCAGACAGTTTGGCCCTGCAGCACAGTCCTGGCTCACAAACAGTCAAGCATCCAACCAGTGAGCTTGAGATAGGACGGCAGATAGGAGGCCGACTTACAGTGCACCGCCATGACTCCGTTTCAAAGTTTGTTGACTTTAAGACACTCTTCATGCTTGTGTGTGCGTCTGTGAGTCTCTTGAGTGATCCGGGACAAAGATTTAAAAGACTGTTTAAGATCAAAGACAATAATACAGGGAGGAACGTTTTCAGAGTGGACCTCACGTTTCCAGAGTGGACCTAATATAAGGCATCAGTTTGTGGGATCGGGGATTCATTTAAGACAAAAAATAGAAAATGTAAAAGTAAATTTTTTGTCATTTGGAATGTCCTACACATTCTTCCACACACAGACGTAGACAGCGAAGGCAACACAAACAAACACGGAGAAGATGGTATTTCCAAACAGGAGCAGGACAAATCTAGGAGCCAGCACACTAAAAGGGACGGCGACTTCAGCCGCACGCACGTGGTGTGGTTACAGAATGTCCAACATGGACAGAAAAACAATACTTTGCAAATTACGCTGCAGACCGTTCCCCACAAAGTCAAACACTAGAAACCTCGTTCTCTTTTACCGTCTACACAAGAGTCATGTTTAACAAGTAAAAGTCAGTCGAGCACTTTCTATCACCTGGATATGAGATTGGTATCACATCACACACACCCAGATAAGACTTACCCACAGTTTGTTATTGGGGTATCTTGAGTATCTTGTACTGCACAACATCTAGGCACTGACCATGTAGGGAACGTGTTGAACTGTTACTAGGCTGTTGCTCGCCACACCACACGACCTTGCCGTGTCAAGGCGGCTTCCTCTGTCCACACTTTTATTGTTTTTAGTGGTCACTCTCTAGCTTTGAAAACACACATGGTATGTTGAAACCGGATAAACACAACCGATCTGCCGATCAAAGCAGGGGAAGTGGAATCAATGGACGTTTCAAGTATCTTGTCTTTCCTGGCGAGATGAGACACAATGAGAAAAGCACCAGAGGGTTTTTATCCGGCGAGAAGAGACTGAAGTTGCCGAAACATTACATGAGAGGCATCTGGTGACAGGCTGACAGTACGTACATGAACGTACATGCAAAACAGCACACTGGCTTTTTTCTGCAGATGCTAATGTGATAAAGTGTTAAAAAGGTAAGAGATGCTTTTCCCCATGCTGTTGTGGTCTCCCATTACGGTGTTATGAAACACATTAGCCAAATGTTGACTCATGGAAAACCTTTTAAAAATCATTTAACTAAGCAGGGTCCATATGGCCATCACTTACACTTATCTAATACAGGTAACAGAGGCATTTGTCTTCTTACCTTCCCTTTTTTTAAGGTGACAATGGATCCAATTTATCATCTCACCCTCAGTATTTTCATCACGCAGCACCTGAATTCCTGCACAAACATTTGTTTCTTCAAACACTAAATGATGACAGTCGGTCAGTTCACCCGAGAACAAATGGTATTCTGTATTCTGCTATTTACAGTTGCGTGGTGCACATTTTCAAGCCGCAGAATCTCTTCAATCTCAAATGCAAACAACCTTAATCGGATGAGTTGAGCACCATTCATTTAGCAAAATAAACCAAACACCAAGGACCATTTCTCACATCAATCAACTTATTCCACATTGAAAGGGCAGGTACTCAAGCCAAACATTGTTTTTTCGCACTGAGCAGTGCAACGCAATGATGTCAACACTGTCTGCTTGACTCATTTCAACCAACCCTAACTCCGGCTATAAAACTGTCTTCAAAAGAGCCATAGGTTTGGCACAAGAATTTCAACACACTGCAGTTGGCAGACAAAGATTTTCTGAGCCAACTCCCATCATGTGCATTTTAAGTATATGTGATAAAGCGATTAAATAGTGTCAACATGACTGAGGCCAATTCTAATCAGCTACCACGTCAAGCAATTTGGCAGCAGTAAATACATGTACTATGTACATGTATTTACTGTTTACATGTATTACTATTTACATGTATGTAAAGCACTAATTAATTTAGACTTTATGCATTGTTCATTGAAAAGTATCATTTGGATTTAATTTTACATATCACAAATTCATCAGGAATGGCTTCTCCAGCTTCTTCCATGCTGCAGACAAGAACAGACAACCCAAAAATTGGGTCTTTTGCATTAGATTGAAGGCCACCATATCTACTCTTACACACTTGGAAGAGAATAGTGAGGTAGTATTTAGTTAGTTGGAACCTGGAACATCGCTGCAAGATCACACTAAATCCAAAACAAAGGGATTTTGTATTTGCATTTAAAACTATAATCAGAATCAGAATCAGAATCAGAAGAGCTTTATTGCCAAGTACGATTTGCACATACAAGGAATTTGTTCTGGTGTCATTGGCGCATAACAAGCATACAACATTTTAAAATTTTAAAAGGTTAAGTGAACAGTATACGTATATATACACAGTATACCTTATTTGCCGTAAAATGAATCTATTAATGAATTTATGCATCTAGAGCACACAGGCTGACAGTCACATTGTTTCCATCTTGATATTTCTGGTGATTAATGATGACTGTTCCTCGCAGCCTTTCTTCTTCTTTGATGTTGCACAGCTGTTGGCATCTGTAATTATGCATTACTGCCTCTTCTTTCAACCTCCCCGCTGTCTCTCTCATATAAATCAAATATTGGAAGATCTCAATATTTCAAATTTTTCAATTATTGGCCGATAATTGTATTTTTGTTCTCAGAAACTTGATAAATGTTGCCAAGTCATTAAAACGTTTTGGGGTTTTTTCACCCAGAAGTTCAGTCGCCCTCCATCAAATTTGAATCTTTCTGACACGTGAGGACATAATGCAATGTTTTACAACCGGGCTGCAGAAAGCTGACAGCCATCATCTGAGTTCAGCTCCAACTTTGTTACACATGGATTCAGACTGATCTGGAATGTTGGATGAAAAAGACGCGGCCCATTATGAGAATTTAAACAAGACTCACCTGCGCTGTGAAGATGCACTCAAATAAACACTGCTAACGTAAACTTGGCATCTTTCTCATTTGTTTCTGTCACATGCTTGCCAAATCAGATATGATTAGCACGCTCGATAACACACATTTGGACTCTTTTAAGGCTGCTAAGACTCCATGAAGACAACACACAGAGGGAGAAGCTGGGGGAGGTTGATAAAGGGCAAATAAAACAATAAAAAAGGGCAAGGGTTAAGAGCAAGCAGAGGAGAAACAAAACTAAAAGGACAGAAGAGGAGAGTGGAAACAAAGAAGATGAAGTGTTTCAAATTTGGAGCAGGTTCATACTTATCTTCCGTACACATTCCAAAAGAGCTATGTCACCACACTTACACACACTCTTACGCACAATTGCTACCCGGGAGACATTTCTGCTACATCATAACCGAGTGTAACATAATTTAACCAGACAAGAATATCAATAATACACGAGCAGTCCAGTAAAAATAGCCGCCTTGTTGCACATCAGCACAACATAGTCCAGTAAAACACTTCCTCTGCCTCACTGCTTCACATACTTCACTGTCTGTGCTTGATCTTCCACTCTCAGGCACTAAGACAATGTTACTACACCCAAAGTAGTGAGTGGAGAGATTTTCAAACAAAGCCTGTCCTCTAAATCCAAGACCACCCACCATTAGGTTTTAGCCATTTTGCTGTAACCTTTGTTTTGAGCTCCATAAAAGAGTTTAACAGGAGTGCCAACCATCGAAACAGCTCTTTTCTGACTATTCCCTTTTACTCCCTGCACTCATTCAGCACGATGGGATGGATTACATTTCATCTTTTTTTTTTTAAAGACACTGTTGCACAGGAAGACAAGCAAGGCTCCTCCTAAATGAGCTACCAAAGTTAGTTAACAATGACAAAACCGCTACTGAAAAGTCTATTCTCAGTGAATGAGCACCAAGGTTCTGGGTTTCCACATGTGTGTCAAAGGTGAATACAGTTGAGCGTACCCATAATTGGCTCCTAAAGTGTGATGCTATTTTTGTAAGCGTTTCAGTTGTAAAACACAGAAGCACTGATTCTAACGGAAAAAACAGATGAACAGTCCCATCAAACTTTCCAATATTTAACCCATACAAAACTCATAAATCTTACTACTCGTCCAAATGGGGCCACAGCACCTCCAATCCTGAAGCTGTAAATCATCGGAACCTAAATCACATTGTATATCTCATGAAATACCTTCCAATGGGACGGCAGTCAATTGTGGAGCAGAAGCTGTGTTTTGACTGTTCACATCCTCCACCGGAGACTCATTGAACCATATCTTTATGACCTTGGTAGAAAAGATATACAACTGGGTACCAGGCCAGTTTGATTCCGCCAGTGTCTCCTCAGTTATTCCTCCAACGTGCAAACTATTGCTTTTCCAGCAAATTGTAAAGCGACCTGTGGAAACACTGACTAATATTACCTGATGACCTGAAGACGAGAACATTCCTTCACACTCATTTACGACCAGATGTTAAGCTAAAGACCTCGAGTGAGCATAGGAGGACTTTCCTTCTTCTGCAGATGAACTTGAAAACAAAATTCACACAGTGAAGCTCACACATCCCAAACAGATAATAATTTGAGCAGGAGTTGACTTAAAATTTGCAAATATTAACTTAGAGGTGACGAAACTCTGACAAACACATTCCATGTTGGAATTGAGAAAAGTCATAAATCAGGTTATTAAAACTTTTGACATTGTATACATTATTATTATTTCATATTTCTACTTTACTGTCTGCTCTGCAGCAACGCTGCAAATTTCCCAATGGTGGGACTAACAAAGGCGTATCTTATCTACAAAAAGGGATGCAACAAACTTTTACTGCTTGATCTGGTTATCATTGTCTTAATTAACCAACATTAACTCACATTGTAGTTTGCTCAACAGTCCAAAACCAAAAACTACAATCAGAAAGCACTGAATCTTAAAAGCTGATCTTTCATCAACAAATCTATTGTTTCAGCTTAGCAGCTCAATTATAATGACACAGTACTGTGTCTAAAAAAACACAAGCAACACAAGCAGTTTTCATCCCATGCAAATCTACAAAAGCCTGGATATTCAAAACTGATTCTTCCCCTTTTTGCACAATGGCTGACAAAAGCTTTTATTACATTTACATAATCATGCAAAATAACTATAAATACTGTCGGGGGGGTATCGTTTTGGATAACCAAATACAAAGACATATAACGTTACTCACAGCAGGAAATGTCACTGGGTTTTTTTACAACTTGTGCCATAGTTGGAAGTGACGACACGGTCTCTGTTGACTGAATGAGAACCTGTATCCTCAGGGCAAACAGATCCGTCCTCTAATTTCAGAATACCCCTTAAAGCTCCAACAACAGATCCAAAATGCTAGCCTGTCTGGCTCACTGCCACCATCATGGGAGTCAAAACCAGGAAAAAAAGTTGCCTACAAGCCACACTTTAAGTAATTAATGATTGCTGTTTCCAAAACAATATGTGACAGTATTTATTTTGGCACTGAAATCGATACATCGAGGAGAAATCTATAACTCCAAAAAAGGGGCTATTTGTTTTACTAGCACATGAGAACATCGTACAGTGCAATAATATTTCAAAACATAACGTTTCTTGGCTTCCTTACCAGTAATGGATATAGGCACCAAACCTCTACCTATCACCACTACTTAAACAAAACTCAAGATAAGAGATAGAGTTCCCTTCTTTTACCTAAGTCACTACCTCCAAAAATAAACCCCACTGAGACGCTCGGAGAGTCTGCATTAATGAACCTCTTCAAATAACAAGATGGTGGACCGCTGCGCTCAGATGAATTAAAAAAACACTTTAATTTCACGTCAGGCATCGGGTTCACAACGAAAACATTTTGTGGAAGGCACTGACGGTAAATATGAACACCTGCAGGGTGGGAGTCAACACCGAGTAGCCAAAGTGTACACTTTTGCCACAGCAGCTTGTAAATCAATTCACAGTATTCGTCACACTGGTTTGGCAAGTAACCACTTGTAATTTGGAGACAGAGTTTTGCGCAAAAGCAATCAATCGACTGTTTCTCTCTTGCACGAAACTCTGTGAGGTGTAGTTATCTCTCCAGTGTGCTGTTTTCATGGTCAACACAGCAGTGGACAGAGTAGTAACTGTAGTGAACAGTGCGGCTTTAACAAATGACCTTTAGTCACTTTCGTAGGGTGTGCTGGTGACAGCCAAACAAACACATGACAAACTCTAAAGTTTCTCACAGTAACTGTGGCCAAATGAAGAAAATGAAATCCTGCAGTGGTTGCATATGGAGGTTCAGAGGATCATAAAGCTCATTTGCATGGGAAGGAAGCACATTCTTCAACATTTATCCTTCCTGGAACTTTCTGAGTCTGCATGTTGTTTCTGCACTGCCAAGATTCACAGTAGCTCATCCCCAAAAAAGTGATAAGGATACAGTGATGCTGTCAACAGCAAATTCTCTGCTACTGTTGTAGCACAATGGGGAAGCCTTTTTTCTTTTTCATTACAAACACAGGAAGTTTGTGTTTTCTTTTGTTGTATTGTTGTATTTTTCTGGTGGAAACGGTACTTGTTACTTTTCATAATAAAGTTCTTAATATAACAAATTTCTCTTTGATAAAAAAAGGCTTCCTTTGCGTGACAGAATCAGGTATCACAGTGACTAGGGTTAGGATTCCTGAGTGTTTCTTATAGTGAACATTTTGGCAATAAATAAAAGTACTTTCCACACATTTATGCCATTTTAAATTAAATCACACACGGTGTAACATGTTCCGTCTTATCAGGCGATACCAACCTTGCAAACTGTATAAAAGGCCAACTGCTATAAATCAACGGACACAATAAAAACAACAATGAGCTCTTTCCGTTTGGAAACTGATCCACTTGTGACACGTAGTTTCAAACTTGGGTGTTCTACTTTGTCCTCTACTGATATGACACTTAACATATGTGTATATATGTGTATGACAATTAAATATGCACAGATCCAGTAATCATCAGCAAATATGGCCTTGGATTGCAAAAGTGAAAACAATATTTATACATACAATGAGTTGGACGAGTGTTGTTGTAAGTTATGCTCAGAAATAGTTATCCTTTTTGTTTGTAGGACTTTTAAAATGCATGAAGTCATGTGAGTCCAACTGTACCGAAACCTCTTAAAGTCGGACTAACACATCCAGATAATGCGATTGGGAGTTGATTTACTACTGTATGTATAGTATACCTTGAGTTGGACCAGTGTCGACTGAATCTGGACTGGGCACTCAAACTGACATAAGAGAAGAAACTAGTACATAGAAGAATAAGACAACAGGGGCAAAACAAGGCAAAAATCAGCCCTGTATGATGTTTGAATAGAGGAGAAAACCAATTTTATCCTATGTCACCTTAAGTTCATGGATGTTTGGAAGACTTGGAATGGCACTTGACATGCCAACAACTAGCCACATGTGAATCTTGAAACTGTCCAATAGTAACAAGCTGAAAAGAGGTGTTTCGCCCATGACGGGGTGGAGCAAACTCACTTGTCACATTTAAATAAGTCAATTCCCCACTATTGCTTCTATGCTGGAATAAGGGCAGTGGTCCAAGTGAATGGGCCACGATCATAGCTCAACTTAACTGTGTCACTGTGACATTATCACATTGTTGTAGTTGAAACACACTCGCTTTATCATGAATGTTAGCTGCTGACTGTCTTATCTTCAATTTCTAAGAACTGGCTTATCTCAGTGTTAAACGTTACATACGATGACAGACTAAATGCAGATGATGTGACATCATTTTAACTTATTTCCATTGTAAAATGGAGTATGCTGGCATAAGTGAGTGCTTTTACCTAAAACAGATGTTGCAAGCTTCAGATGTTTGGCATCATTTACCATATATCAAAGAGCGAGAAGGGTTTCTTTGCAGGGCTGCCATATTCGGCCATGATTCAACTGTCCAAACGGGGCAAAGTTTACTGCAGCGCTAACAGTTAGAGCCGTCTTTGCTGGGCAAGGGGGATTTTTATCTATGGAAAAACACTCATATTGGCTTCAAAACACTTCACTATCACTGCACTTATTGGTCAGCTGACCTCAGAGGACGCAACAGCTCCAAACCATAAGGTCAAGCCACCGAAGTGGGAATCGACCCATTGTGGCTTGAAGATGTGGGAACCTTGCAAACATAGACAATCGTGGTAGAGGTAGAAATAATATCGAAGGCCACACTGGGATAAAATAACTTGAATCTCAACAAGTGTGGTGATCAGTTAAACACATGGGGACAAAGTGCATGAACAGCAGCACAGAGGAGGAGAAACACCCCAAACTAGGCCCCTCAAAGTTGGTTTAATATCAAGAGCTGGCTCCTTCTGCCTCTCACATACACACACACACGCACCGAGAACAGTGTGGCCTCAGACCTGGCAAGCACCACTCAACTTCTTGGAGCAGCCTTCTCTCTAATTTAAACTTGATTGCCGTGGGCCCTCTGTGTGTGAGTAGTGAAATATGAGTGTGGAGAAGAGACGATGGAGGCTTGGACCGAGTTTAGCTCCGCACGAAAGTATTGAGTTTGGGCCTATGCATGTGTATGCACATGTATGCGTCTGTGTCAAGGTCTAAGTGGAGCCTCGGTGTGCTTGTGTGGATGTGTGTGTGCACATGTGGTTTTTGGCTGGAGGCGGTACAGTGATTGGCCTGCCAGTGAGAGCTGTCTGCAGGGAATCGGGGCGAAAGCTAAAGGCAAACTGAATAACAGCACCTTTCTCAAACTAGGACGAGGTGTTTAGAGGCGTTTCTGCACTGCAGAAAATGAACAAAGTGCAGTAAAGACGACTATTGAGCACAATTATATGGCTGTATTTATCCAGTTGTTGAAGCGGAAATTTTAGACGTGAATGCAATCATTTTTTATCAAACAATGGGGCAACTGTCTTTGAGTAGTTATTCTTCCCTGAGGATGTAAACATACATATATATATATAAACATACATATATTTATCGATATAAAGTAAAACTTAAACTCAATTTTTGCTGACTAATATAGTGAAAACGTGACGGAGTGGCAACACAAGGCACCATATAACTATTAACTTACATCTGCTAACAGGCAAAGAGCATAAAACAATTATAACATTATTTCCCAATTGCACTGCTTTGGATTGTGATCTTGATTTGAAGATGAATCATTGATCAGCCCTGCCCTTAAATATAAGAACAGGTTATTCTCGTCTACTGGATAACTAGAGTGTATTTATATTTCAGGATTTTTCTTGGGTACAGGCCACAGGACTTTGACTGAGAACCTTCACGGTCATTTGCATTTACACACTTCAACTTTTTCCTGAGCATTTTATAGTTGTATATTTCTCTTATCCTGACAACTGAGCTGGAAAAAAACAGGTGCCAGCAACAGCTATGAAGCTATGACTCAATGTCAGAAATCTGAGTACCTTGGATTTCCCTTTTTTTTTTCGCCCCACTGTACGTTTTATAAATGTGTATTTGTACTCTTTTTTTCACACCTTTTTGGTCTCTATGTTTGCAAGTGAAAAACAATGAACTCCAGTTGTCTTTTAATAGAAAGAGAGAAAGACTTAATTCCATGCGTGGGCCACCTTCCCAGAGGTAAACAACACCTTGAGCCCTTTTTTTTCCCTCTGTGTACTTTTAGGGGCAAAGCAGGGAAGAGGCTGAAGGTGCTGATGTTCTGGCACTGTGACAGCTTTCTTAAATTGACTTAATGTCAAGTTGACAGGCTAGAGAGAAAGACAACTAACATGTATTTTCATCATCAGGCCACCCAGTATGTGAAGTGAAAAGACAGTTTCATACTTGACTGGAGTTATGGCAGAAAGACGCCAGGTATTTTGTCTCCTCACTGTACACAACCTATATTGACTCCGACGATGACAAAACAACAATTAACTAATCTCTCTGCATAGGTTCAACTGAAGAGGTTAAAATTATTTTGAAAGCAAGGAAATAAGCAAGGCACAAATAGGCGTATGTTGGCTCTTAAAATTACCCAAAGAACGAAAAGAAAACTGTAAAAACACCCATTGGTGATTGGGACAATCCATATAAAACAGCCATATTTGAGTCAAGGAGACTGAATTAACTCTGACAACCCATCATGAGCTGAAGAAAACAATAATAATAACATAACTCAATAAGGTTCTCACACCACTGCGTGAGTGCTCAGACCCTAATAAACCAGAATTCTGAAGAGAAGTCCAAAAAACAATGAGCCACAGTTCCATGACAAAATTTCAATTTAAGTTTCTTATGCCCTTCCTGACGCAACAGAGATTGGGTACCTTGCTCAGGGGTACCCCAGCCCTTGACATGGCAGAGACTCAAAAAGACAACTCTACGGTCACAAGCCAAGTTCTCTGTCCACTTAGCTATGGGCTGCTCGAAAAAAAACAAAAAAAATTAAGTATGATTTGCCAAAAACACAAATCTGAAAAATGCTTTTACATTTCATGTTGACACGATACATAAATGATAGCAGCTGGGTACTTGAAAGACCAACATGCAATCAAAGTGGAACCTTGAGGTTTCACTGGCATTCATAGATAAATACAATGCAGTCGTAAACAAGACCCAATCGATCCCATTGTTCATTGCTCCTGATTCATATCAGATTTGTCATATTCTGCCAAAATGAAAATGAAGCCCCGCAGTCACTTCAAAACTCAAGCATCAAATGTGCTCTGTCCGACATTACACGTCGAATTATCATTGTCGTATTTGTCATTATTTTGACAAAATGTCCCTGTGTGCGCTTACACGCAGAGCGACTACAAAACAGGCTCCCATGTTCCTTTTCACGAGCATCCTCCACCAATTAAGTCGATTCTGATTTCACTTTTCACCACACCGTCTCTTGGAAGCATCACAGGACGCTCTGTTTGATAAACACAAGAGCACACTGACGTCACCTCACAGGACTTGTGGGTAAGGCTCAAATTCTGCCACTGAAATGTGATGAGCAACCTTGTGATGCAACAACACAAATGTTCCTCTGAACAACCTTGACTGTCCTCATGGCTTTGACCTACATGTTGCCAGCACTGCAGAGATATCCGAGGTGGAAAGCAGCAAACTTTGAGCAACAGAGTTTTTTCGCTTCAGCTCTCTCATACCTCCATGTACCTTGTCCTTCCTATACTCCTGAGGGAAGGAGAGTTCTGCTTCTGCGTGGTCTGTTTGCATTCCTGTTGAGCTCTATTTAAAGGCTCACTCCACTGGCTGAAGGAATGCACATCTGTAGTGAGACCCCCCTCCCACTGTCTCCGTCTGAGTATGTGTCCTGTCTATTTGCCATACATTAACGTTTACTGTTGTCCGAGAACTTTAATTCACATATATTAATACACAAAATAACAGAGCTGCATAGACTAACACAAGTGCTCTTCATGACTTTTAGTGCTTCATTTGTATGCTGCCAAGTGTGTTTATGAGTTTAGGTTCAAGAACAAGAGCCAAAACAAGTGACAAACATCTAATTATCACAATAAAATTTTGTCTAAAATAGTCTGGGTAAAGTTCATCTGACTTTGACATCAACAAGACATTTTGGTCCAGAGAACTGCTGCTCACTGGGCATATTATTTGTCTTTTTTCCTGAAAAACCACGGCTGTGCATGAAAATCCCAGTAGATCATTAGTTTGTGAAGCACTCAGACCAGCCCGTCTGTCACCAACAACCATGCCATGTTCAAGGTCACTTAAATCACATTTCTTGTGAGACAAATACTGAGTAGAGCAAAACAGAGCAAACCTTAGTACAGACTTATCTTTGAAAAATCAGTCCGATGAAACTATTCAACTATTCCAACTTTTATGTTGTCTCATAAAAAAAACTGCCCCCTCACAATTTTTAAGAGCTCCATCCTGGTGCTGGGCCTGGATTGGCTGATTAGATCGGATTAGATACCCAATCTAGTGGCCAGTGCATGTCCCCACCGTGCTATTGAAGACATTGTACTTTTGTCCAGCCTTACTCTACTTGTATAATCCCATAAAAACACAATTAAACACAAGCCACAACTCAAAAGACATTACAACATGTAAAACAATGTGTGGATTTTGAATCTATAAAACTGCATACACTTAAAATACATTTGCTTGATATTCCTTCCTTCAAAACAAAGGTTTTACTTGACTTTGAAACCAAAAACAGATTTTGGAAAACAGCTCATGCCACGTTTTTCTTCACAAATGTCACAGATTCAATAACAATGACTGGTGAAAGATTTATTGAAACATTGTTTAAAGGTGTTTAAATATAAATGCATGAAATACAGTGTTAATGGTGCCTGGACCTGGATTGGCTGATTAGATATTAGATCAGATTAGATACCTAATCCAGTGGCCAGGGAGTGTACACAGTGCTATTGAAGACATTGTACTGTGACAAATTATTATTTATTTATTGTCCAATCCTATCTAACAGTACAATCAATGTGCTTGCTTGTTCCTTCCTTCAAAACAAAGGTCTTATTTGACTTTTGTGAATTATAGGCAATTATTGTTATTTCTTTATTGTCCAGCCCTACTCTACTGTACAATCACACAAACAAACACAAAGCCACAACCCTAAAACTCCTAACATGTAAAACAACACATGGCTGTGGAATCGATTTAATTGCACACACTTGATTGATTATAGCAATATAATTACTTTTTAATAAAGCCAATTTTTTTCTCCACTAATAATAGGTTTGCTTGTGTGCTTTATTAATCCTTCCTTCAAAACAAGGGTCTTAATTGACTTTTAAACCACAACAGACTTTTAGAAAAATACTTTGTTTTTCCTCACAATCATCACATTGACTGGTACAAATTAAATTAAAACGTCGTTGTACTTTCTTAAAAGTCTGTGAATATAACAGCATGTCATACAGTGGTAACGGTGCCAAACAAGCTAAAGGGGGGAAGCTAGTAGCGTGACATCCTCCCCGTGAACAACACTGGAGTAAATTTCCCTCTCTTCCCTCTTGTCCCGTGAACTGAAGCGGATAAACTTTTCGTTCCCCCCGACTGAAAGCACAACTTCCTGCCCGCTAATCCACCCACTCCTCCTCCCGGGTTTAAAAACCTACCTTGATAAACGTCCCAGGGTTAAACAGGCATTATTATGTTGTCGCCTTCCATGGCTGGGACTTTCAGTCGAGCTGTTTCTGGTCTCCCCGAAGAGACTCCGGAGGAACTAGCGGGGTAGGAGAGCAACAGAGTCGGACTGGGAGGAGGAGAAGGAGGGGGACCAGGGAGGGAGGAGGGCCTGGCATGATGGCTGCCGCCTCATTGGAGGAGCCCACTGTCAATCATCAAGTTGAGTGGGCGGGGCTTACCTCTGTCTGGATTATGAAGGCTGAGAGATCAACACTGATCCCAGATCTGAGCTCTGTGAGGAATGTGGCATGGAAAAACAAATAAAAAACAGGATTATGCCAGGTTTGTTTTAAATACATAAAAAATAAAATAATAAAAATTCACAACTTAAATAATGTAAAGCAGCCTGGTATTTCAAGGTTATAGTAATTTCTTTGGTAACTTGTTCGCCTTAATTCCCATTCAGGTACAAAATGAGAAACTACGCTCTTATTTTTTAAACTGTGCCACTCAAATTGAAAGACTAATTAAATTAAAATTGACTGTATGAATACAATCGTATGCGCTTTAGATTAAATTAATATTAAAATCCTATATTTTTACGTAATGTTTTGCTTTCTCCTTTATTTTTTGCCCTTATAGTAAAGTGCCAAGGTGAATGCATTGAAATATTAGCCATTGGTAATAAAGAGTGAAACTGTATACTCAATAGTAGACTAACATTTTGGACAACACATGGAGTCTGAGTTGACTGTCTTGAGCTAGACTATATCTCTGAGTGCTACCGGATGCTGAAACATGTTTTCTTTGTCAAAATGTCATAATGAAAAAAAAAAAATGATGAAATGAAATGTATGATGATAATGGGGGCGGGACTAGTTAAGCTTTGCTTCCCCCACTTTCCCTTTCGGTTATGTATATTGTGTGAACTGCACTGTTGTGTGATGAGTGATCTAAATGTCAAGACCGAAATCAATAAATGAATAAACATTTTCCCAAATGAGCACATTAACACTTACAAAAACAAACAAAAAAATAATACAGAATTGATAATGGAAAAGACTCTAAAAGCATTTGAACATTAATTTCTCCATTTATCTGTATTTGTGTGTACTTTTGGTATTTTGACCTTTGTCAGTCCTCCATATTGGAGCTGAGCTGACTAGGAGAAAATAATTGTGCTTGCCTCCTTGGCTCAACAACGAGAAGGGAATGGTGGACATTTTGAGTTTAATGACTGTTTTCCACTAATTGTTTACACATGTGTGCAAAAAATAGAAGAAGAAAAAAGAAACACTGAATAAAGCCACTTTGGTCCACAAACGCTGTTTTCCCTCCATCAGGGCATTATTATCCAGCAGGTCATGATTAGCATATGATTTTCATAACCACAAGCAGCAGCACACAGGAGTTGGGAACAATGTAAAAAAAAAAAAACTTGAAAAAAAACAAAAACTTGAAACATTGTGGACAATTTTGTTGAGTTAAAACCTTGGCTGAACTCCCTCACATGTGGACACGGATGGTGACTTTGCCAAGTTTACTTTGCTTCATGAAAGAAACACAGAGAGACGCCTGATTGATTCAGTCGCTTAGATTACTTGTTATGCGATGAGATCATGTGCACTGCGCGCTCTCTGCCTTTTAGCGGACAATAAACTGGACGACGGTGACATCTCATTATCGAAAGCGGTCACCTTTTAAACCTCCCGACCCGTCTGAATGTAAACGGAGACAGAATAACACATCTGTCACTGTGACACAGTATTATTACAGGAGCACATCGTCAGCATGGCTGCGGGGGGAGAATCTACACCTCAAGTTCAACAGAAACTGGTTTTAGGTTCCACACAGGTATACATATGCATGATTACAGGTGCATACCTGTTAAACTGGTGCATCATTATGGGTTTGTTTATTTTACATGTGTCTAATGCACATTTTAGCATTGCATTTTGATGATTATACGCTCACCTGCCACTTTAAAAGGTACACCAGTTCAACTACCCAGTTAACACAAATGTCCTGTTGGCCTGTTGGATTTAAATCTGAGCATCAGAATGAGGAGGAAATGTGATTGAATGTGATTTAAGTGCCCCTGGTTGTCCTGGTTGTTGGGGAAAAAGAAAGAACAAATAACCAGTGAGTGAGTGAGTGCCAGTTATTTGGGGAAAGAAAAAAAAGGCCTTGTTGATACCAGAGGTCAAATGAAAATGCCCAAGGTGACAGCATCTCAAAAAATAACTTGTTAAAATATTGACAAGTCAATTCAGATCACTTTATTTGTGCATGAACGGAGGTAATACAACTTTAAAAAGGCTTAAAATACACAAAAAATTTATAACAAAACACTGAAACACATGCCTGTCACTTTAAGTGCCCAGTGTGCCTAATAAAGTGGCCAGTGAGTGTAAGGATGGAATACTGCACTGTCACTTTAATATAAAACCTGAAACTCGCACCACTGTGAGTTGAAAACAAGCCACCGGTGGCACGAGTCATGTGTCTTCCTCGCTGTTTATTTGCGAGGTGGCTTTGACCTTTGACCCAGATTTCCGTCACAGCCGAAAATAGCCAATCATGTCCCTCTAAGCTGAGTTTTATGATTAACAGGTCAGGTGAGGACACTTTGTGAGCACAAACAGCACTCTCATCTGACAAGAAAAAGGGGGATTTCCAATTAAACAAATCCAGGCATCCTCTTTGTGACCTATGACCTGCCAGCTGCAGAGTGAGAGTGCAACAGCCCATGTTTCATTAACAGCAGGAGAGGAAGGCGTGAGGAGGAATACACGAATGTTTGCACATAGTCTGTGCGTTGTTTTGATTTTTTTCTTTTTCAGCTGGTATTGATTTCTTTATTTGTCTTTGAAAACCTGTTCAGGCTGTGATGGGGTGGTGTTAATTAAAATCTTTGGCTTCAGTCAGTATCAGTCTGTGTTTGATCTGTCACGTTTTAACCACACTTCTCAGGCAGAGCTGCGATTAAAATATTCTGTCAATCTTTGCTCATGTTTGATTTATTTTAACACCATAAATGATTGCATTTAGCATTAACATACTGGAAATGTACCTACTGATGTGCAGTTGGTTCAAAATAACATTATTCTTTAAATGAAATCACTTGCACACAATAAATGATTTGTCATGATTAAAAAGGCAAAAAAAACTGACCCTAAATATTCTTTTTCTTCCCAGTGATTTAAATTTTAAGATGAAGTTTACCCACCTGTTGCACTGTGTGATGTTCTGTTGCTGCCCTCTGCTGGCCATTTCGACTCCTTACGTTTTTTTGGGAAGAAAGTGTAGACAGATTAATGGCATTTTTAATATACAGAACAGCACATACATAAATCTTAAAAATCTCTGCTATATCGGACAATAATATGCATCGCTATATACATATATATATATATATATATATATATAAACATATATGTAGCCTATGCTTGTATATGGAGCTCTTCTGCCTTGGGTCATTCAGCTTCATCTATAAACAGACATTAATGTGTGTATTTTATACATTTTATATTTTTTTAAAATGGACATTGTCATCAGTTTTCCTCCCTGAATCCAACCTGCAAGTAGCAATGTATTGACTGGCCACCAGGGGGCAACAGTTGGTTAGAAAAGATGACACTGTTTGGATGGTCAATGGCAGTGGTTGTCAAACTTTTTTAACCATTCAGATCACATACCCTGGTATACACAGTAGAACAGTGTTTCTGATTTTACCACCAGAGGAAGGTCGCGTACCACTGGTGGCACACGTACCACAAATTGAGAACCGTGAGGGGTCTGGGGAAAATAAGCCTATTTTTTTTAACTTGGTTTACAATGTAAGGTAAATATTTTCCTGAAGAGTTAAAGGGCCTCGGTCGCCAGTTTGAGGTCTTACCCAAGTGGAGACCAGTGTGATTGACAGCTGTATGCTACCCAGTCCAACTTTATTTATAAAGCACTTTAAAAACAAAAAGTGCTGTACAGAGAGTTATCGGAGATAAATAAAAGATAGAAACATAATACCAAAAGACCTAAAAAGAAACAAATTCTGTGAAAACAGAAGTAGTAGTAGTTTAGAGGAACTGAACGTGATTTAACTCTGTATGTAATGGTCCACGTTCTTCACACACTTATCTGTGATGTCACGACCTTGCCACCACTTGGGTTCACACTGTGAGGCAGTTCATTCATTTCAACCACAGATAAACTCACTGACCTTTGTACTGCTGCATGAATTATTTAAACCAGAGGTCTCAAACTCATGCATGATTAGGCAAATTGGACACTCTAAACTGTAGGTGTGAGTGTGAGAGTGGACGGTCGTGTGTCCCTGTGATGGACTGACAACCTGTTACAGGGTGTTCACCCTTTGTCAGCTGGGATTGGCACCAGCGGCCCCCCCGTGACGCTTATGTGGAGGATGAAGTGGTAGAAGATGAATGGAGGGATGTCTCCAACTTGTGGCCGTCCATTCAAATTTCATGTCCCGCATGATGCAGGTTTTTGATACATACATTTTGCATCATACCGTTCCATCCATCCATCTCCTACATGAGGGCCAATCTCAGCTGAAATAGGGCAATAGGGTAGGATCACCAGTCCATCACAGGGCCACACATATAGAGACAAACAACCATTCACAGTTGCCTAATGCCCACATCTGCATGTTTTTGGACACTTGTTCCAACCGAGCTAACCACTACATCAACCGTGTGGCCCTATAAACTGTTCCATATGAACAAAAAATGCTTTTATTTTGAAATTCTGTGCAATATCATCACAAATGTTGGACTTTTCCCACTTGCTCGGCTCCCTCCTGACCAGACTAGATGCTCAGAGGCCCCTTTGAGACCCTCCATCAATCACACATTGACAAACACTGAGGACAGGATGTTTTTTTTGTGTCTAAGTGTAAGTGTGTAGGTTCGGCGTGTGCTGCTGCAGTTTGCTCTGTGACTCACTTACAGCAGATGTCACCAGGCAGACTTTGAGGTTGAGTCACGGTCACCACAGAAGTGTCTTTGGGTAAAGTGAAGTGATGTGAACACACGTTTGCGTAGATTGGTCACAATTAGCAGTCACACACATGGCTGCAAACACACAAAGAGCACACACACGCACACACATGCACCAAAGCAGCTTATGTTTGTTAAATCCCTACATGGCGTCACTGCCAGTCAGTGGTGGGTGTGGTCGTCACTGGCTTGTTAAACATACCAGTGGATGAATGCCCTCCCCCCTCCCTCACTGTGTCTATGTGTCTCTCCCTCACTCCGGGTCACAAACGCTCCAGCATTCACGAGGTGAAGTCGGATTCACATTTTGAAACACCTGAAAGGTAAAAAAAAACAACTTCATTTTCTTTTCTCTTGAGTGGTTTCTTAAGGTTTTTGTTTTGTGGTGTTGACGTGTTTCTGATTCGCACCTTTCTGAGTCCATTTTCTGTGTTTTCTCTCTCTCTTTCTGTGCGGAACTGGACATCATGTGCGAGTTGATTGGCAAGTGTTTCACTCCGAGTTTCCTGTTTATCTGTCTCTCACCAGCCCGAGGACCACGAGCGAAAGATGCATCTGCCTCTGTCAGTGCTGATATGTCTGTCAGCTGTCCAGCTGTGCATGGGAGAGCAGCCTGTGGAGGAAGTCATCACAACAAGTAAGTAGAGATAAGGCGAAGAAGACAAAAAGGAAGAGAAGTCAATGTCCTTGTATGGACACGGGAAGTTTTTGGGGAAAGCAAGATAAAGGAGTGTTATCGGAAATAAAAACAGAGTGTTTCTGCGGGAGAACAGACTGTGGGTTATGATAAAAGCTACACTGTAAAATGTAAAATAACTGTGTTATTGAGAACAGGACATTTCAGCCTTAAACCTCCCACATTTACTTACTTTTAAATACTGTAATCACACTTTTAATAGGTCTCAACAAAAAAGTTCTTTTTAACGAGATTTCCCCTTAATTTAGACTGTAAAGGTTCCTTATTTCCTGGAAACTTTTATTTAATGGAAAAAGAACATGTGAACATACTATAGGCTGCTACTGTATATAGTGACGTCATTGTTGTTGTGTAGGGTCGTTGCCACCGGAAACAGCTTATTGTGGCCTGGGGTCGTTTCACACGTCATCGTTCTAATTTGCTTAACCTTCGCTGAACTTTCCCCTGCAGTAACTTTAAGCACCCTGCAGAACGTTGCGGTGAATTGAGAGAAAATGTAAACGAACGTGTATCCATCTGCACGAGAATCGCGAAGAGCACAACTTCAACGCAGCAATGCTAAATAAAGAAAATGAGAGGAACGTCCACTTATTTCAGTCAGCAGGAACAGCATTTGTAACATGGAATAACGCGCAGTCACCATCACCTCTTGCATAAGTGGAACAACTTGTTAAAGGTCCACTAATACAGTGACAGGGTGTGCCTACAGCCGTGTGTGTGTGTGTGTGTGTGTGTAGACAGTGATTGTACGTCTGGTTGGTTCAAGTGAGTCAGAGATTCCAAGACAGACAGACAGAGAGAGAGAGAGAGAGAGAGAGACTGTCACTGGGAGAGTGGAATTTGGTTTTCTTGGAGGGTTTCGTAAAGGAAAAGAAAAAAAAAAAAAACACAAACATGATTAATCAGTTCCATTCACCACATTTGTCCGACATCGCGGCGTCTATTTGTGAATGACTTTTGCCGAGCGGAGTGCAGCAGCAGCCTGTGGCTTCTGTGATTTATGTGATAGCCTTAGTATTACTTGTAATGAAAGATCATGGGAACGTGAATTGCTGTATAAAGTGGAATTAGAATTTGTTCGTTTTTTGCACACACACCAATTAGTGACCATCTTTATAACACACCAGCAGGCTTGGGTAACGGGCAGTGGTGGATTTGGTGCCTTGCCCAGGGGCACCTCAAAGATTCGAACTCTTCAGTTACGAGCCCAGTCATGTGATCCCTATCGATCCAACTAAATTTAAAACAGTCGCCATGGACTTTCTCGGCCACCCACGTCACGGGAGCTGGAACTTTAAATCTTCTCTAAACGTTGCTTTGATTTCTGTGAGAAAATCTGCTTCGTGTCTGAGGTCTGGTGATCGAGGCTTAGGTTTGGCAGGGAGGTGAAGACGGTTTGGCAGCGTTGGACTGTTGCAGTCCAACTTCCAAGTGTTTGACTGATGCACCGCAGAGAAACAAAAGCACATTTTCAGGATGAGAGAGCATTATAACCCCAAAGGGAGCGCACAGAATCATAACACTCCCGAGAGTGGAACTCTGTCTGTGTGTCATGAATTCAGTGTTCCTGTTACAGTATGTATAACGTGTGTGTGTGTGTGTGTGTGTTTACAGGAAACGTGCAACTGCAGGGCGGCTGGTCTGAGAGGAGTGTAGACTCCGTTGAAGTCCAGGATGCGGCGCAGCACGCAGTGAAGATGTTCAACACAAACTCCAAAAATAAGCGCATGTTCAAACTGGTCTCCGTTAACGCTGCCCACTCTCAGGTGAGATCCTTCCGTTTTTATTTTCTTAAAATAAGACTTTTAGGTGTAATACTTCGCCGATTTACTTTTAGCTTTGTATTAAAAACCGTGCTTCCCAACCTCAGTTTCTCCTGAGTCGAGAAATATCTTCCCTTTTTTCTGTTAGCATAACTGTTAGCAAAGATGGCGGACAGCGTTTACATCCTGGGAATGAGGTCCAGCCCCCCTGTATGCGGAACTAGCGTAGCAGTTTCAAGCCTCGGACCAAGTGTCACTGGTGGGCACGTAACAAAAAAAAAAGAAAGAAGATATTTCTCGACTCAGGAGAAACTGAGGTTGGGAAGCACAATTTTTAAAAAAATACTAACCCTATCCTAGTAATACAAAGCTAAATGCAAATCGGTGAAGTGTTCCTTTAAAGCCCACATAGACCGGAAGCTCCAATTAACGCTGCGTTTGTGTGTGTGTATCTGTGTCATTACCTCGTTTATGAAACCCTAAAGTTTCAGAACAAACAGTTCAGCCACTGCTGAGAAAATAGTGTTGTATTGTTTTCCTGGGCTCTGCGAAGCGGATCGGCACTTCCTTAATTTGATGTCGTCATCAGAAATCCTCACCACTCCTCTCACCACCGTAGCGCCTCCTGGTGCGGGCACTAGTCCGGGCACATCCGTTGCGTACATTCAACCGCAGAAGAAGAAGAACTACTCTCGTTGTAGCTGCTGGAGATGCAGAGCATCCACCGTGCCAGAGGGGGAGCTGTGTATCTGAGAGCTGGCCTATCTATTACGTCACTTCCAGGTACCTGGCCACTCACAGGACAGTGGGAAAGCTCTCGTTGGCTGGCCAATCACAACACAGTCCACATTCTTGGGGTGTGGTTTTGGTCTGAAACAGCACGGCCGACGAGAGCGTCAGTGAGGAGATATTTTGATCAGCTCGTTTGCAGCGATTAGGAGGTTTTTAACCATGAAAACAAGTTCATATATGTAAGTAGACCTCCATAACTAACATATATGTGTGATACAAGCATTCTAAAATGGTAAAATGGCGCCACAACAGTTTTGTGCAGCCGTGCTATGACGGCCCTGCCCATGATGAGGTGGCCGAGGCGACTTGTGCTAGAACTGTATTCTGGAAAAGCTCCATAACAAGGAACGACGCCCGTTCTGGCATGTGAAGGCCACCGTAGTTCCCTAATACACTTGCGAAAGGAAGCACAAGGAAGTCAATGTGCAGTCTCACCAGTAGATGTCACTAATTCTTACACGTTGGACTAATGTTCTACACTTTTGCAGTGTTACAGCGTCTAATATCTCACATTTTTGGTCATATTTTTAGGTGACCAACATGATCGACTTTAAGATCGATGTAACCCTGGGGAAAACCAAGTGTCTCAAGTCTGAAAATCATGATCTGAACAGCTGTGCTCTCAATAAAAAGGTAAGTTATTCTGTTATTATATCTTATAAGGCTTTAGCTCCATCTAATGCACTTATCTTTCAGTCTCATGGTTGTTATTAGTGTGATTTTCCATTACTTACACTAACTTTTTCTTCTCTCCCAGCAATTGAGGTGCCGCTTCAACGTGGCGTTCAACCCACGCAAGGGCAGACATGAGCTGCAGGGGCGCAATTGCAACAAGACTGCGCCGCGGGTTGAATAAACCGTGGCTTTATAGCTTTGCTTGACTTTTTAAACTTCTCAAATTTTTAACTTGTGCCGATGTTTGTTTTTTGTGCAGAATGTTTTTGGCAGCTCAGTTTAAATGATGGAAGTGTTTTGATAAAAGAGCAATCTGAGCAAACAGCAGTCTCAATAAAGTTTGCTTGGAAAAGGTGACAAAGGGCACATGTTGATTTTTGTTACAGTTGAATGTCCTGATGAATACTTCCTTAGGCATTTTTGTGCTATTTTATATCTTATAATATATTGCAAGCTTTTCTTGATATATATATCATATCTCAGTTTATGTTTTAATTGGCTTTTTTTTTAATTGACTTTTGATATTTTAGAAACATTTTGAGAAAAATGTTGTGGAAAAAATAAAAGACATCAAATAATGTGATTATTGTCACAGTTATTGTAGGTTTTCTTCTTTCTTTTTACCCAAAGGCCTGAAAAAATAACAAATGGCCAAAAAATCATCACGTTTTTGAATTTAAATTTTAAAGGTTCATTTATTTTAACATGTATTAGACAAAAAATGTGCTAATGTATCATATATGTAAGACCTTCATGGTTTCTAATCAAGTTTTCATACATTTCAGACAGAAAATGGTGGATTTATACTACACCCTAAAAGAATACTTTCATTTAATTCCTGCATCTATATAAACGATTGATCCTGAGAATATCTATGTCAGACATTTCTTTGCTTTGTCCAACCGCCACAGAGGAATCTGGGATGGGGGTAATGGTATCTCCAAATCCCGATGAGAAAACAGTCCTGGAAATAATAAAAATAAAACATAAACGAATAAAGTTACATTACACACAAATGGAAAGTTGTCTGGATGATTTTGTCTGTTAATACATTTTTGTTACCTTCCGTAGTGCATCACTGAGGTGTAGTCGTACGGCGTGTTCAAGTTGTTGGTGTCCTTTTTGTGAAAGTCATATTTATTCACTGTAGAATAAAAAAATATATGATAATTAATTGTGACAGGCGAAATTAAATGATAGGTAATTAAAGAATATTTTAAAAGAAGAGCCCTTCTATATATATATATTTATGCATATGTATATATATACATATATACATATACATATGTATATATGTATACGTCTAAACAAATCTCTCTTAGTGCATGAATCTGAGAAAAGACTATGGTACTTTACTTAATTGTTCCCTTCTTTTTACTCATGTATACTAATCATATATAAACATAATTTGACAGCATAGAGTATAACTATGGAGTATGGAGGACCAAAAGGGCCAAAATTAAATAAATAAATACACTGTTAAATCATTCATTAAATGTGTCAATAATTAAATACATTTAATTAATTAATCAATTAATGACACGTTTAATTATTTAATGACACATTTAATGAAAGTATTAATGGTGTATTTATTTATTTAATTTTGGCCCTTTTGGTCCTCCATATAAAACGTGTTACTAAATGTGTTACTAAATGATATAAATCAAAACCCCCTGTTTTTCTCATGGGTTGAGTTTTGTAATGGCAAATATTCTGCAATCTGATTCAAAAACATCTTGGAATTAAAAGATAAATATTAATAAAAATAAGAGTTTCAGCACAGAGGCATTGGACTCACTTGCTTGGACATTCCCCCAGTTAATCCTGACGTACTGGTCCCTGTCGCTCCTCGTGTGCTCGTGGTGGAAGCCCAGCGCGTGGAGGAGCTCGTGCTGAATGGTCCCGTGTTCGAGACAACCGTAAACGGACAGAGACACCACCTGATGTCCCCCGTCTCTGCCAACAGAGGACCAGCACCTGCAGTGTGTGTGTGTGTGTGTGGTGAGACACAGGTGTGAATCCTGGTGTGCCGTTTAAATGCCAACATACTTCTCTCCACTCACCCGAGTTCACTCTCGATGCTCAGGTAGTCAGTCTGGCCTCGATGGGGAACAAAGCGAACACAGGTCTTCTGGTGGAAAGTTTCCATGGCTTTCAGAATTGAGGCTTTTTCGCTGTCGTCTGGAATTAAATCAAGATCACTATGAAAACCTGATCCAGGTGAGCTCAAACTCCGCTGACCATGATTTTGGTTTTTTTAAAATATCAAAATGAATAACTGGACTCTTACAGTAATAATCACTGATGGTATATGGCACTTCAACAAGTCCGTTGTAGGATTTCTTCCACGTGCAGTATCCGCCCCAGCATTTCATGGCATTCCTTGTCTTAGAAATTGCGACATCGCCTTCCACCAGAATTTGACTCACACCTGGAGAGCATGTGGAAAAAAAGTATAACATGGATGCAAACCTGTGCAATCTGATTTTTTTTCCACTGAATAAACCAAACTTACGTCTATTTGCTCCCAGGATTCTTGAAGTTATGTCCAAACGTTGAGATGGATCAGGATCTACACCTTTAAATAAGATGAATATGTTATAGAACCAAATGACTTACAGCTCAGATATTAAACACTGTATATATGTATTAAATAAACATGAGAAGAGTCAGTTACCTTCATCATGAGATTGCACCTGCAGAGACATAATTGGACATAAAGAGCATAAGTTGACACGTCCTTAAAAATACATGTTTGAATGAATTTTTCTCCTTTATTATTTATGTAAACTTTAATAACAATACAAAACACACTTATTGAACACTGTATTTGTTAGTTGTCTAATGCAAAAAAAAGAGGAAAGAAATATCACTTAATGCAGGATTGATTACATTTACATTTTTCTATGTCCAAAGAAGGATTTGTTGTATGTGATTAAAATATAATGTTTAAAAATGAGGGCCTGTGAACAACTACTTTTTTCCATAATTACAATTAATCGGAGAACTTCACTATGTAATCACAGTTTTATATACATATAATTTTGCAATTAACGGCAGTTTTCAAGTCCGTATGAAGAAAGTAAAGCAACTCTTACCCTTGTATATTGATTGGGAATCAAATGATCACAAAGAAAGCCACTTAATAAACTCAACTTTTAGATTTATTTATCATAAGTATCAAATCTAAAGACAATGTGCAATGTGAGGTAACACAGTGTCTGATTCACATAAATAAACCATATCTGCAGCATTAACATATGGAAAAAGTGATTCTGTGACACAAGCAGCATAATTATGTCTATTTCTCTTTCTCTCAGTAGTTGCAGCTTCATTCATTTATTTCACTTCCTGACTAAGTGATTCATCCATAGTCTTTTCCCCTAAAGTTGCTTGGTATTCCACATTTCTTTACATTTACGTGTCAGCTGTTTTATACTGTACAAAGTCGATCCTGAACTAATTGATCGTTTTATGAGTGACTGCATCAAATACTTCTGTTTTCTAATAATTCTGTTTCCTGTTTTGGAGATTCTTCAAATTTTCAGGTCTAAAACTGATAATAAGTAGTCATGTTCAACATTCTCCAGAAATTGAATTGCATGTTGCAGAATACAGATTAGCCGATGTCTCACCAGTGAGTGGCTTTGTGCTGAAAACCCCAGCAGGACGGTGAAGACAGCAGAGAGGAGAGTCAGGTCCATCTTTCTCAGTCCGTTGAAGTAGACCTGTGACCTCAGAGGCTGTGGTCTTGATTTTATACACAGAAAAAAAAGGGGAGGAACCACTGTTGTGGACAGACTTATATGTCTTTAAAAAGACAATGAGTTGACTCTTGAAAACAAACGTTTACATGAAGGTTAAAGCTCCGAGAGGAAACGCCCAAGGGCACAGACGAGGCCGAGGACATTTAGGATAAATGACCTCAAATGCATAAAAGTAAAGGTGTACATGCATGTGTTTTTTTTAAAGTAGAGAGTACATGTGTGCGCACGTGGTCGATTTATGAGTAACCGCTGCTGAACTTGAGCTGAACTCTTGAGGTGACGTCGCGTGACCGACATGTTGGCACAGTTCATCCTCTGTGGACACACGCAAACCAAACACGTCAACGTGCTTTTGATTCACCGTCTCCACCCAAAGGTGTCACTTGTCTTTTACTTTGCGTGACGGGAGAAGGCGGAGCTCATCTAGACTCGAAGAAGAAAAGGTAAGCGTGTGGTTTTAATATTAGATTTATATAAGAGGAGTAGTTTCACAGATGTCCATGCATTTGCATACAGTGTTGCCTGGAGGTTGAGGTTGTGTGGACACATTTTATAGTTTAGACTTTAAGAAGAATTCTCACGGTTTGTCTTTAATTTTCCTGATAATTATTGGTGCATAGTTTCTTATATCTATATTTGTATACTGTTCAAATTCACTGGTATATAACCAAAGGTTTGAATTAGTAGAGTCCTTGTGGAGCATAGTAAAGGAGGAATGGAATTTGCAATTACTAGATCTTAACTAGATAGTTTTAAGTTGGAGAGAGAGAGGAAATGTGTTTCTTTATATACTAAGAATGACTTTGGCGATCCAATTTGTCACGTATTACAGTCATAGCAAAAAAAAACCATGTAAAAGACCTTGGGTCTGGCAATAAAACAGAAGTGAAATGAATACAAACAATGGAACGGAAGTTCCCAGAGTGATCTTGCTGCAGCACCAAGCTCAGGTATTCTAAAGTTTCCATAGAGACAGAGACAAGACAAACTCATTTAAAGAGAACATAACATGTTGTTGACTTTTGACTTGTTCTCGCTCTTCACTGTTCAAACCCAAGATTGTGAAGTCAGAGCACTACATACCAGTTACTTCCTCAGTTGTTTGAAAATGTCTTGAGAGAAATTCATCCACTTCACTGAAACATAAGGGAAAAAGGTAATTAATCAGATCACAAATACAGAGTTAAATTGATACTTAAGACAAACTTAAGTAAGATACTTAAGTAAGACTAGCAAATAGTTGTTTATTGAATGACATTCATTTACATGTACAGTCAGACAACTGGACAACTTGCAGAGTGTGGAGGAGAAAATTGATTTATTGGATGTCTCTGCCGCTGTAGGTGGCGCTCTCTCTATAAGCTAGTGCATATTGAATCAGTCTCCTTTTGACTTTTGTCACAAAAATCAAACAGCGAATGGCGAGACGGATGATGAGGCGGATCGTTGCTGTGCTGTCCGAAGAAAGATGGCGTTGAAGGACGGGGGAGGATATTTTGGTGCATGAGCAGAAAACCAAGTCCCACTCCATGAAGGAGTAATTGGACTATGAATCGCATTAACCAGATATGTTAGTCTGACTAAGACGAGCCCGATTTTAGTCAGACTGTGTAATGAATATTGGGGACCAGACAGGAAGAGCTTTTCAGCCTCTTCACTTTGCCAGGCCATATATATAAAAAATAGACTACCAATAGAATATGATCAATTTGTAATATTAAAATCAACCATAACATTTTATCAATACACTGTGCACAAATACATTACAGTTAGGCCTACCTCTGAAAATAGACAACAAAGACGAAATGCACTTCAGTCGAGATCTGTTCTTCTGGTTTTCTTTGCAGTAGTTTTCACGGCATGTTACAGATTTCAGATGACTGCACTGCACGCCAACTCCATTTCAACCTGGCACTGACTTAATTCACAGGACACATGTTGACGTTCCCCGCATACTTTCTTTTGAACATGAGTACTAGGGTCAAAAAAAGATTTGTCAATATAGATTTCTTGATCCACGCTTTCACTCTGAAGATGAAAGGCAGCTGTTATGTCCTCGCGCTTACTTGTGTGTCTCCTTTCGATGTGCTTCTTTAAATTTTTCTTGTTCACAAGAAGTTTACAAATGGGACAATGTTTGTGCTGTACTGGTTTCGCGTGGCCCTTTTTCGGTTGTGGGGTAGCTGGGGCTGGAATGGGGGTGCCTTCTGGATCTGGAGGTGGACTGACGGGGGTCGTCAGAGGTGGGCTGGATGAGGTTGTTGAAGTGGACGAGTCGGGGGTTATGGCAGAGCGTTTCTTCTTGCAGACGGAAAGGTGCTTGACGAAGTCCACTTTTCGGAAAGGCGTTAAATTGCAGTACAGGCAGTGATAATGCAACTGTGGTCTGCAATCCAAGCCACACCTGTGAATGTTATATCCTAAAAGACAAAAAAAAAATCAAATGAACATATTCAAAAGGCACAGCCGCATTACACTTCCTTCTGCTTTTCCAAAGGGAATATTTGCCAATGTTACCTTCATGGACAATTGCCCGCGTGAAATGATTCATGAGGTGGGTCCTGACTTTGTTCAACTGGGCGGGTTGAAAAAATGACGGCAGACAGAAGGGGCAGTGGTAGCGGTCGCAACACCTGGTGCATCTCTGCAGCGTTGGCAAGGATTTCCCTCGTTGAATTGTGATATGCACCTTGAAGCAGAGAAAGCCAATTTAGTCAAACTGATAACAGAGATCATTTCAGACATAAGGTATAAGCCTAGTACTGCGCCAAAAAACATTGTAGTGACCTCTTTGATTAGATGTTCAGTTTTTTAAAAAATATATATATATACACATATATATATATTGCTATGTGATTGTCTTGCAATATATTGATTATCACAGCATTGTTGTATCGTGATATCATGGATGGTCCAGGTACAATGTGACTCCGACCCCTAGGTGCAAGGGCGTCCAATTGCACCTGGCTGCAGTACGCAGATCGGGGTTGGGCTAAATGTGGGTGTGGGTAAGCATTTGAGTGACATCTAGTGGCGGAGATTAGGCAGCACATTCTCAAATGTCAACGCAGCATATTATATAGATTAAAATATAATTATATTATATGTATAGAGAGATTATAATGTAATTATATAATATACTTCCTTGTTGTTTTGTAAATCCCTTTTTAAAGTTAGAAGCATTTATTGATGGATTACTACATGATTTACAAGTTGTTTCTATAATTTCACCGTGGGGTCTTGAGTAGGGACTTGTGGAGGGGCCTCTGGGAGCCGAGCGGGAGCCTCTGGGTGCTGCGCGGGGGCCAAAGACTGCTGCACAGGGGCCACAAAGTGTTGTGCAGGGGTTGCAGCATGCTTCTCCTCCTCCTGGTGAATTTTCAAGTGCTTTGTAAATTGCAGCTTATTTATAATTTTCGCGACACAATAGCAGCACTGCAAATGAGTTGCCCACCTACAACTTAACCCACACTTAATCATCCTGTACACTGTAAGACAGAAATGAAGGGAGCAAGATTCATACTTGTAAATATGTAAGATAAGCACCTTTGTGTTTTACGGACGAACGCTTAACAGTGAAGGGAACATGGTTTGCTTCAGATGACAAATAAATATATAATATATAATAATATAATAAATATATACGAAAACCTAGGAAAGCAATTACACACCACAATCAAGTGACTTGTGTCCTGTATCCTCCCTGCCATTGTTGTTTAACAGCACGACGGTGACTAGGTAGCTGTCACATGACAAATGAACGAGAGACCGATCCGTAAGAACGAACTGTTGTGCTTACTGCTCATCACACAGCCTGAGTGGCCTGGCTGTCACGTGACAAATGAACGAGGACCTGAGGAAGGACGCACAGTTGAGTGAGTCGTGAACTAATCATTTCTGTTTCCTGTCCTGCTGACTGAGCTTATGCAGCTGCCTGCCATGTGGCGAAGGAAGGTACTGCATGACAATGAATGAATCACTCATTGCGACCAACAGTGTATGGCTGCAGAGCCTCTTGTCATCACCTCTTGTGCTTTCCTGTCTCGAGCCATGAATCCACGCCCCCAAGGAAAATAATTGTCAAAATAAAAGCTTGCGTCGGGAACCGCTCGTCCGTTACCATAAACATAAAATGACACTTGTGAATTGTGTAAAATGTATTGTTCAAAATGAGATTTATGCTCCACAATTTAACCTGCCTGGCTATGCCTCAGTAAATGCCAAAGTGTATGGCTCCAGTCTGGAGCCTCTTGTCTCGTGCCGCCTTGCTTATTTTATAATTTTCAAAATAAAAGCTTGTGTCCAGTCTTGTTAATAATTGTGTTTTAACCAAAGGGTAACAGTAATCATGCTAATACAAATTAGTATATACTTATAAAAAATACCACACGGGAAAACGGAATGGAAAAAATATACAGAACACAAAATGAATAGTAAATATTGCAAAAAAATATGTGTTGTTCAATATCTATATCAGATAACCACATCTTTGGAAGTAACATAAGAGTTGTGGGAAGTCATTCTTACGCAGAATACAGAGCCTCTGTTGGTTAGTTTCAACTTTCAACAAGTTCAATGGTAGGTTTAATATTTTTTTATTAGTTGTTTTGTATGTAAAATATCAGTAAACGGTTTAACAAATATATAAAAAAATAAACCACATTCTATTAGAGTTGGATTATTTTTTTTTTTATTTATTTCGTGTTCTTACTCCTTCTGTCATTCTGCAACCAATTCTGACAGAATTGGTTGCAGAATCTAGGGTGGGGATCTTCGGAGTAGATCCCCCGCAACTCCCCTCGCCCTCCTCTTCCAACATACCCTGTGGGTATGGCAAAAACAAAACAAAAGCATACTTGTGTTCTACCATCTTATGACCATGTCTTTTTTGCAAAAAAGTGACTACACAAACAGCCACTCTGTTTCAAAGCATAGTATAAAATACCTGGCATGCAGCTCTTATACAAACAGTAGCATCCGGAGCAATGTATGACAGAGTACAAATACATGCACTAATTTTTCTGGCCAATATTTATGGATATTCATTGGGTATTACATTGTGTGATGATCTGTCTTTTAAAATACTGGCACTTTCTCATGTTGTGTGCTCGATCTGTGTATCATAAATGTAAGCACTACTTCAAAACGCACTTTTAAATGTACTATTATCTACATAAATATACACTATTCTATTACACACCTGAAAAACACACAGAGGTTTAATACGCACATTTTAATCAATGTGTTTTAAGTTTGATTTTTAACAAATGAACACACATCCTCACCAATGTAGGCAATTGGTCACTGTTGAGATCTTGCAGGCAGATCTCCAAATGCCTGATGGCATCCTGTCTTCTTATGACAGTCTTAATGCAGAAAGGGCAGTGGAAGTGGCCACTATTACCACTACCACCCCTGCAGGCCTGGTGGCATTTTGTTATGCAGAAATCTAAGAAGGGACAAGAGCGTTACAGGCTTACCTTGTGAGACAAAGCAAACTAGAGTAGTGTGTATCGTAACATTGGTAAGGTTACTTAGTAGCAGTGGAAAACAATCAAATGATGGCATGGCATGGCAGAAAGCTGATAGAACTAACCTTTATGATGAACAGCATTTTTAATATGCAACTCGAAGTGCTTCTGAACTTTTGCCCTACACCGAGGCTTGTATATGTCAGTGGCACAAAGCGGGCAGTGGAAGTGCGAACAGCACACTGTGCACCTCGTCACCTGTGGGGGGCTGTTCGACTTGAAAATACTGGTGTGTAGCTTAAAGAAAATCATACAAACAAACCATTAGGTTATGCAACCATTAAACTAACTTTAGCTGAATTTTAGCACTCTGAGTTGTACACGCCCAGGCATGAGACGGGATGGCCCGAGAGGTGATCCAGAGACGAGAGGCTCTTATTGAGACGACTTATTACTTCCGAGTCATATAAAAGATTAGTTCATACTGAACAGATCGTTCACGAACGACACATCACAACTTCGTACTGCAGGGCTTAATCCCCCCTAGGTCCAAGTGCGTCTCGGGGGGCTCTTTTTCATTAAAATGGCTTAGAGTAGCTAACATAAACTTTCCCTTGTGATTCAAATATTCACAATAATCTCTAATTTTAACAGTGCTGTGTGTGGGTGTTGGAGCTGTTAATTTTCCCGAGGGAACATCCCGAATGGATTAATAAAGTCGTCTGTCTGTTTGTTTGTCTAATAGTTTTACATCAGAAGTAAAAAATAATTTCACATTCAATGCTATACTCACATTCGAATAGTCTTTGTCGTCTTCGGTTTTAAACTTCTGGTCCCGAGACAGTTGAAGCGCTGTGCTCCGTGGTATGACAACGTGTATCCGCCTGAACCTGGGGCCGGTTAAAACTGTGGTCCCCGGGCTTGCAGACACACTCTCGGCTGTGGGTTGTCCGTGGTTGGCAGCGTCTTCGGTCGATGTATTCCCACATGTTCGCTCTGCCAGTTGTTTCTTGTTGCACTGGGACTCTTCGTATTCGCACGTATCAGCTGCATGTCCCTCTGTGGTGCACACATTCTCTCCACTGACACTTGGTTTTCGTTTCCTGCCCTGCTTCCCTTTGGAGCTGCTCTCACTATCTGAAGAGGTTATCAGACTGCGAGTGGTGGACTCAAAGTTATTCACAATATCCACTACTTTATCCCATTCCAGCTGTTCTCCACATGCAGCGACGAACAGCTTAGTTCGTAGCTCCTCACTACGGATTCCATAAACTAGCTGATCCCTGAGATGTTCTTCTACCTGCTCGCCGAACTCACAAGTCGCCGACAGTCCCTTTAGAGCGTCAACATATTCTGATAGTGACTCTCCACGTTGTTGCTTTCGTGCACGGAACGTGTAACGTTCTCGGAGCACGTTTTTCTTCAGAACGCCTCTCAGCGCGTTCAGAATGACATCAAGCGAGCATTCTGACGGCGTTCTCGGTGCTAGCAAGTCCCCCAACAACGCAACCGTCTTAGCACCAACCACGGTTAGGAAAACAGCCCCTTGTTTGCCTTGCGGAATCTCGCAGGCTTCCACAAACTGTGCGAAACGTTGCTCATACGTGTGGAAACTTTCAGTGTCCTCATCGAAGCACAAGCCGCCGATGGCCGCCATCAGTCCCGATGCTGTTGTTTTGCTAGCTCTTGCTAGCTTCTGTCGAGTTCTAGCATCTTCTTCCGCTTCACTGAAGAGTCCAAAAAAGCGCGGTTAGCTAATCCACCGGTCCTCGTCGCCACGTTTGTCGCGTCCGAGTGCGAGTGAAGCACATTATCTTACAAAACACAGTAGTAATATACATTTATCACCACGAACTTAACTTTATTTGTTGAAACGATCTCAACTTGTCTCTGCTCAGTGATTCGGGGAAAAGAGAACGCTCGTCCATGACCCTAAGAATCATGGGAGGTGTAGTTTACCCTGTACACACTAGGGGGCCTCTAGTGGGCCGTGGCGGTACTGCACGTGGGCCGTGAAAGGTCATATGAATACATAAATATGTTTTAACGTCCAGTTTTGTAATTAAGTTTTTCATAATTAAGCTACCAGTATTTGTAGATATAGTCTTCATTTAATTAAAAATATGTCAATGAGTGAAATCACACAGTAATTTCATAATATTGTTTCTGCAGCAGTACAGTGACTGACTCTTAAAGCATAGAACATTTTTATTTAAATCCACTTTGTATTTCTTTTCATTTTGAATGTAGATAAATACTTTTTTACATTTATAATATGTATATTTGCAAATGTCTGTATCTGGATACACTGTTAGAATTCAGGGAGATTTATGTGCTGTTTTCTGTAATAATAATAACAATAAAAGAATATCAATGTGCAGAAAATGGGATAAGTCACTGGGATAAGACACTCTTTCCATTTTTCTGAGAGGACAAATGATGCAGTTTTGTTCTCCCTGGCCAGCGTCACATGGAAACAGCCAGTTAAGCATTTATTCTCCTGGAACCTCATTCTTCATCATGTTCGAGGAAAATTAGACTCAGTGCCGGGTAACGTGGGACTGTCTCCTGGACTGGTATGAGGTTTTTTTTTAAAGAGTCCAGGACAGAACAGCTCACTCCTCACTACACCATTAAACAGTGTTTTCCACTTGTAGGCATTTTCTTTCACACAATCACTCACAGAGAAAAGAGCTTCACGTTTTAACGACTTTCCACTCTTTATTTCTCCTTTAATTGCTTCCAGACTGGGAACAAATTGTCTGAAAGAATCCTGTACATTGATCAGCTGTAACCTGTTTATTGTTGTGCCCGTCATAATAAATATTGCTCCATTAAACGTCACTTACTGCCTGGAAACACATATACAGTAAACCTTATACAAATTCAGAGCAACAGACATTTAAGTATAACTTATATAATAATTTAATTGATTATACATGTATGATTGTAAAACTATTGTTTGTGTGTTACATGTGAATGTGTTTTTAAAGCAACTTTTGGGGGAGAACTTGCAATTTTGTTGTATTAAGTATATACAATGGCAATAAAGGAGATCATTAATTATTAATTAAGATATTATTAGGAATTTGATGGGTTTTAGTCATTATTATATATTGTGTTCATAGAAAGGTAAAACCATTGGAACATTTTCAGCAAACAACATTTATTTACAGTTATTTACAACTTCTTACAGTTTAAAAAATCATTTTGTGAATAAAAACCCAAAGTGACCTGCTTTGTCAAATTGAAAAAAACAAAATGGGCCTATCATGTATTTTGTCCATTAATAATATAAATATTTGTCCAAACTAAGTTGTTTCTTTTTGTGGTTGTGAATGAGTGGTCATGTGTCATGTGAGACGCAGAACATCGGGGGTCAGACACTGGTCTCAATATGAGGCAACACCTTGGAGCTCATCATACGGGACAGGAGTCTGTGCTGCTTATGATACCTGACACACACGTGAGAACACACACAAGAACACGTGTCAGAACACACACAAGAACAAACACAAGAGAACACACAAGAACACACACGCCAATCCAGCAAAAGGTAATTTGACAAATTGGCGCCATCGTCTGGCCCGAATATGTTACTGTTGACATGAAGCACATGTGATATACAGGTGAATAAAACATGCAAATACAAGGTATACTGTATAAAACTTTGATGACATTTCATGTCACAGTTCTATCCTTTAAAAGACTTCAAAAGTAACTGAAGCACAGATGTTCTTGAACCAAGTATGTGTGGAATGTGACACTTACTTCTCTACGACCCTCTGGATCTCTCTGTGCTCCTCCTCTCTGAGTTTCAGTAGAATCTGCTCCAGGATCGGAAGCTCCAGGTTCAGATACTGGGCTACCTGACAGTCAGAGAGGGAGAGGAATGGTGAAAAAGAAACTTGACAGCAACTTTAAAGTACGCTAGACTGTTCCTACTTGTAAATGCAGCATTTTTCATTTACCAAATAATAAGTCTGGTCTGGCTCAGGACGTGTTTATTTGCTTTTACAATACGAGGAAATGTCAATTACATTTTTATTCAAGACTCTTTCTTGATAGAGAAAATAATGAAATTGAAAGTGGCCCCTGAGCCGCGAGTTTGAGACCTCTGGACTATAACTTTCAAGTTGTTTTACAAGACTCATAACACAATTGTATATGAAGAAACAGTCCGTCACTATCTGTGATATCTTAAATGTCAGGTCTTTATATCACTAATCGTGACAAAAGAAGATTTCATGTGTACCTAATAAAGTGGCCCCTGAGCATATATATATATATATATGTATTATATATATATATATGTATTGTTCCGTGCGTCAGGAGGACGGACAATCGCACTCACGTCGTTGCTGACTTCCCGTTCGTCCATGTCCATCAGAAAGATCTTCATGATGTCATCAGAGGGTCCCTGCAGTATTCGCTCCCACAGAGGCTGATCTCTGTTACCCAGCTTCTTCTTTTCTGGAGAACACACATCATGTCAGTGCAGTGGAGCATTTTGTGTTGAATTCCCTGTGTTTAACTGTAAAAACAGAAATAATAAGTAAAAAACACATACCTCCACTCTGGTGAACACAGTAGAGCGAAAACTCCTGCGGGTCGTTCTCTATCTGTGTGATGGAAAGACATCAGTATATTAGTGCAGGGTTAGGTCATATTAAGTCCACCTTAATGATAGATTATATCACCTATAACAATCTCAATATGACTAGCTGTAGGGCTGCAACGATCAATCAATTCCAAAATTAATCGTCATTTGACAACCCATCAATCGTGTTTTTTTGTTTCTTTGCTAAATACCACGAAAACGGCAACAAGACAGAACGACAAAACGACACATTTGAGAATCTCGTCATCAATATTCGACAGATTTATTGATTATGAGAATAACCATCTGTTATCATCTCTTTTCCTCTTCATGGCAACATAGTTGTAGTTCATGTGCTACTGAAGAAGAAACTAGAACTAGGGATTGAGATCGTTAACTGTTTACTGATGTTATAGATCAAGACAGTAGAAGTAGAAGCTTGTTTTCCATTAGACTTCTTTTTGCAACCAGTAGAGTCGCCCTCTGGTGGCTATTCAGTATATTCTTACTTCCAGGTGGGCCTCATCCAGCAAACCGGATGTCGACTTTTTATACACAGTGTCTGGATACAGTAGATTATGGAAGAGGATATGAATTTATTTGGAAACAAAATTAATCTGGCCCCAATCCTCTTTTTTTAAAAAGGATTTAAAATGATTGCAGCCATTGTACCATACGTGCTCTTAATCTGACCTTGAACTTGTTCAGTAGCTCTTCAATGACCTGGTTTGTGTTCATCCTGCTGGAGATACGAACTTTAGTCGCGGTACCGAAGGACGGAGTGAAGATTGAGGTCTGGAGCAAAAAAAAGGATTCAGTGATTGTATGGAAAGCAAAAGAGCGGGTTGTTTGGTTTTGATGTAGAATGATTAAAAAGAAGATTAACGGAGGAGTTTCTACCTTGTAGTTGTAGAAGTGTCCGTTGATAGAGAAGCGATGCTGTCTCTCCTTCTCTCTCTGCGCGGCCGTCTTCCCTCTGCCTCTCCTCTTGACCAGTGAGGCGTCGCTCATGCAGCGGAACAGGTTGGACTCGTCCTCCAGCTCTGCGTTCTTCTGCCTCACGGGACGCAGCGTGGTGGTCTCGTAAACGACGGGGCCTTTTGGAGTGTGAGGGAGTGTGAGACACACATCCACGCTCGTCTTCAGTCGATATTATGAATGAATTAAGGTTGAATTAAATGTTTAATAAGCGATTAAACACCTGGCAGAGGACAGGCGACGGCGGTTTCCTGTGCCGTCTCAGAGATCTCGTCGATCTGGTGAAGGTCGGCGTATTCTCCCCACCGTGTCATTCCCCTGCAGAGGCAGAGAGAAGACACACAACACTCACATTTAAATGATAACAATGAGCTTTTGGTACAAAGGATAAAGAAACACGAGGAAACTGTTGCTCAAGCGGAGATTAGAGGTCACCGTGGGGCAGGACCCCTTACTTTGCTGCTTTATGTCATCAAAAAAAAAAGTTAATAATATTTGGGACTGAAATGAAAGATAATGCAGAGAAACACAAAAGCCATTGTTGACTTGAGTTCATTTTTGTTGCCAAGCATCTGCACACAATCATCTCTGTAAAAAAAAAAAAGGCAAATGTGTTGGAAATACACTGGCGAAGTAGAACAATGGGAAACTGTTGTGTCCTGATTCACTTTCACTATCACAGCTGCAACTGTCTAATCGATCAGTCACATGACAGTGAGCATGAGAACGAGGAAGAAATGTGACGGAAGTGACTCTGAACGTGGCACGGCTGCTGGTGAAAGAGGGAACGTGCTGGTTAACTGGGATTTTCACACGAAGAAAACGACTGCGGAACACACAACACACTCAACTTTAAATCAGAATAAAACGAGAACAAAAACACACTAAAGAACAGACAGAACAGCATTGAAGTGGACTTAGAAAGTACGTGTATGGTAGTTAAAGCTCATTTGAGGACTTTATCTGGAAATGTGGTAACAGCAGAACCGGCTGTGACTGTGGTGCACTGCAAAAATTGAGTTTCAACAAAGAGTAAAATATGCTTTGTTTCTTTTTCTTTTTTGCCTAAAAAGAAAACAATAAGAAGAAATATGATATAATTTTATCTTACTAAGGTATTACTAAGATAATTACATAAATGCATGATGATTGAATGAGTGTGGGGTTAAATGAATGAATGAATGGATATGTATATGTTTATTACTTATTATTTTATTTTATTCATGGGTCCACATCCTGACGGTGCACTTGCATTTCATTGTATATTCTTACAGTGACAATAAAGTATCTCATCTAATCTAATCTGATCATAAAAGGCAAATGAGCTGCAGTGTGTAACTATGTGAAGACTTTATCTGGAAGTAAATAGCACTCATTTTTCTGCCTAAAAATAAAAGCACGTTTTTTAAGAAGAAATGTGATATAATTTTGTCTTACTGAGAAATTACAGTACAACTTTTTTTAATTCTGGCCAGTTTTGTCCAGTTTTTGGTCAGTTTTTCCTCATTTTAAGACACATGTACAGTGACTGCAGCCTTATAAGCTAGTGTTAAGAATTCTAGCCCAGCAAAATTAGCAGATTCTTTTTCTTAAAACTTAAAAAGAAAATTTAAATCAGTTTAAGAATATTTGACTTATTTTTCAGAAGGTTTTTTTGTTTGTGCAGCATGCAGAATGTATTTAAAACAAAACAAACGTGTCTCAAAAAACTGATCGACTTCCTCGTCACATGACCTCAGGATTTACAGTACAGGTGTGTTGTTGAAGAAAACAAGTGCACCCAACCTCTTGTTTTCAAGTGGACTGACTGGACTGAGTGGACCGGCGGGGTCAGGTGGGATCAGAGGGACAATCGCAGGGACGAAGGGAAGCATCTGTTTGTCGTCCTGTATTTTCAGCCTGATCGGCCTCCGTACGCCCCAGCAGATATTCAGGAACCCTTCCACGACCACCTCCCCATCAGCTGCCTGTTACAGAGACACAAGCACACGCACCTGCGCGCTTTAGTCCAAGTTACGACAAACATCCAAACACAGTGACCAGGAGATAGCGTCCGTCATGTTTCTGAATGTTCTTACCTGACAGAAACCGAGGTGCAGCTGCGTCTGGTCCTTCAGGAAGCAGTTGTAGGTGTTGAGCAGTGAGAGGAACTCTGCTCTAAAACCACACAAACACACACAGCGTGAAAACACGGCACACAACTCATGACTCATGTGGGATAAAAAGTAAAGATTTGCTCTCAACAGAGACTTGGACCACACAACATATTTATTATTACGTATTTATTATTTATTATTTGATTTAATATATGGGTCGGCATACTGACGGGTGCGGCGGAAGTTTGTTGTATGTTCTTAAAATGACAATAAAGTAACTAATCTAATCTAATCTGATCAGATCATAAAAGGCAAATGACCATTTAAAGCTGATTGATTGAGTCTTTTAATTAAGTCTCTGTCTTTCTCGCTACAGCAGTGTTTTGTTTTCGTGTCTGTGGAGACACGGCGGTGAAACGAGCGTTGACGGACAACTTTAGGTTGAGGAATTAACTCCAGGTCTATGAAAAAAAGAGTGAGGTATAGTGATGTACCGGAAAGAGAACGATTGGAATATTCTCCGTTTTTGATATTAATAGAGTTATTCTTCTGTTATTATCCTGACGTATACATCATTCCATATCAAAACAAACACTTTAACTTCAGAAATTCAGTGAAATGTCATCAGAACTATCTTCATTGTGATATCCTGATGGAATATAATGTTATAATGTCAAGATCTCACCTGTTATTTACTTGGTGTAAATAAAGTGACTCACCTGGACAGTGTCCTTCCGTCTCCTGCTCGGATCACTGGCCGCAGAGCTGCTGCGTTCATCTCTGTTTTCATCAGCTACTGCAGAGAGAGTGACACAGATCTCATTATAACAAAAGTACACATGGTTCATCTTCAGATTGGAGCCTCAGATTATGCAGCTAAGACTAGAAAATAAGGACACTTGACGAGGATTATGTCAAACATGAACCACGCTGCACGTCCTCCTAAAGAAACAGAATAGAAATCCTACCTTCAGTAACATGGTGACTTAAATGGCTGATTCTGTCTCTTTGTCTGTGTCTTTCTTCTGTCTGCGCTTTAAATATCTCTTTCCAGTCTCTCTCTCTCTTTCTCTGAAGTTTCTGTGTTATATTTATCCCTCTCTCTCTCCCTCTCTCTGTGTGTAGCCATGCTTTTACTCTCTCACTTTCTTTTTTTTCTTTTCTGTGCCTGCCTCCAAGAGATTTAATAACAGTACTCCACCCAGTAACCAGTGATGACAGTGTGTGTGTGTGTGTGTGTGTGTGTGTGGACGCGGCCATTTGTTTATCCGTCGGTCTGTTGTTGAGGCAGAGATTTCCACGTGGCTTTTCTCTCTCTCTCTCTCCTTCTCTTTCAAATTCCTGTAAAAAATTTCCTTGACTCTTCCTGGAATATTATACACATCACATCACACATGACAGCCGCAGCAGCAGCAGCAGCAGCAGCCGCAGCAGCAGCAGCAGCCGCAGCAGCAGCAGCAGCAGTCATGTGTCCTCTCTTTCACTCCTTCTTTGTGTCTCAGCCTGTTTTGCCGTCTCTGAGAAATATCTCAGGTATTCTGCAGCAGCTTCACCACTCCCTGTAATGATTGACGGCTCACATTTAAACAAAAGGGACAAAACCAGGGAAAAAAAAAAACCCTACATTTTAAAGGGACAATCCACAATTTTACATGTGCTTATTTTTTTTTTTAGCTAAATGCCACATTATTTATGGGAAATCTGACGTTGCTGCACTGGTCTTTCTTGCAAAAGCACAACTGCACTGCTGCATATCCAGAGGTGAAATCATGGCACGTGAAATGCTGACTCAGCACCTGTGACTATCAAAAACCCACGTCGTAATGTCTGATATGATGATGATGATGCTGGAGGTACAATGTTTTGAAACGTGACCTGGCTGCGACTGATCGTTTGCTGGTAGGTATCGTTTCTTTCTTCAGCTTCTTCCTTCTTCGTGTCTGAAATGATATGCTACGCTTACTTTTTGCGTTTCCATTAAACGAATCAAAACCAAACTTAAATCCCGGGCAGACCTGAGTGAAATGACAGGTTACCCCAAATAAGCCGGCATGACCCCGGGGGGGGCAGCATATAAGAAATTAAATACAACCCCCTAGTGGCTTGGGGGGGATCTCACAGGTAAGACACATGGTGGATGTCTATTAACAAGGCTGGAAATTAACCACATAAATTAGAATAATCTCAATGTGCACCCTTTCTCATCTGTAAATCTGGTTGTGTATGTACAGTATCACTCCCAGCTCTACATGTGTGTGTTATAGTGGCAGAATAAAGTCAGATTGTGTTGCTTTTATTACTTCACTTTGTGCTTTTCAAGCCTCAACATGTTTCTTTTTTCAGAGCCTGCGAGCAAATACATCACACCTGAGTGTGTGTGTGTGTGTGTGTGTGTGTGTGATTTATAAATCACTGTCACACGAGAAAGTCAACATCAAAGGAGAACCATACAGTAAAAGAGAAGTGCTGATCAACGGTCGACGTGACACAGACAGGTCGGGTTTTTGCCTGCGCGAGGGTTCATAAACACAGCTGCAGTCGCCTTAAGTCGGAGTTAAGTTAACCGAGGTGTTAAACGCTTTCCTGCGACGCTGCCAACTGCTTCTGAAACAAGTGGAAACATTAGAGGAGAGAAGCAGCTGAGCTGGTGACAGAAATGAATAAAAAGAAACTGATGAAATATGGAAAATGGACAGAGGATGATGAGGATTTAACAGCTCTCATCAGGCGACATTGCAAGTACACACAATTATTTGATTTATTAGGGAATGAGAAATATGACAGCTATCAACCTTGACACAAAAACCATTCAATTTTAGTTAAATCCATCATTAACATACTGAACTATAATGTGGTTAATGTTCTCTTCTCAAAATATTGCTGCTGCAGAGACAGTTTACAAGGTTTTTCCCAAAAAGTAAAGTTGTTCATTCCATTGAAACAGCTTCCTTATGGTATACGATATGTCTTTTGATGCAAATATAGTATCAGATCTGTCTGTTTGTTAGTTATTATAATGTTATGTTAGCACATTTTTAGCAATTACTGAACTGAACAAGCCATGCATCAAAGTCAAAAGTGGAATTAAACAATTTTTTTTATCCTCTACAATATTGATAACTGTTGTAATTTACAGCCTGTATTCCTGTTTTTTTTAATTGTTTACTTCCATAAAACAAGTCTTCGTGATTTTTGTTTTTTTTATATATATATATTATTGTGGGTATATAATATAGGTTATAGCTATATGGCTAGGTTTCTACGACACCTTCCCTCATGTCACTTCATTTTCTTGTCATTTTCTCTGTAAAGACACCTGTAAGACCATATGAGGTGGAGCGGCACAGACCACACTCAAACAGGGGGAGGGGTTTATACATGAATACTATACATACACAGTGATATCCAAGCTTTAACGTCAACTATGAGCCAGAAAATCTTAGCCAGAGGGAGAAACAGCCAAGGTACACAACGACACACCCTGTTTCTCACTTTACCTTTTTTCTTTTTAATTATTATTATTATTATTGTTATTATCACTTCCCTCCTCTTCTTTTTTTTTCTTTCTTTCTCTCCAACTCCACTCATTCTCACTTCTGTGATTTATTTAATATTCTTTTACCGGCTCAGTATGTGACACTTGCCTCTAACATGCACAGATTTGACCTGGTCGTGTAATTCTGTTTCCGGATGTTTCTCAAGTTATTAAAACGTGATAATGCTGTTAAGATTATGGCTGTGTGAGTGCAGTCATTATAGATTATAATCTCATATGCTACAAAGAAACCTAGAGAAAACGACTCAGTTATTCTGTAATGAAAAGTATCAGGAAATATCCTTTTTGTGTCATTGAATACAAACATTTCCACTGAACTGGTGGATGTTGTCGTTCCATTTGCTTTTAGTTTCACTTCAAAAAACACAAAACATGAAATGTAAAGAGATCAGGGATCAGATTTAGTCCTACCTGACCAGCCGGTCTCATGATCTTCTAACAAATAAAGTTGGTTCACTCCATGTTTGAGGTTTTGTGCCTCGTGTGTGTGTGTCTATGTGTAGGTGTGTGCGTGTGTTCAGTCCAGAGTGCGGTGATGAGTGTGTGTGTGTGTGTGTGTGTGTGAGGAGGTGAACCCACAGCAGCTGGTTAATTATTGCAGGACACGTTGAGACAGCATGGAGAGGGAGGAGCCGACTGACACCAGATATGACTCGTCTCCTCAGCCTCTGTGTGTGTGTGTGTGTGTGTGTGTGTCCAGAGGGAGAGAATGAACAAAAAAGAAGTGGGAGAGCAGAAACTCTCGACTATTACTATTCCTGGAATACTGCTACTTTATACTATACCACTAAATCATACTGTATAAAATACCACTATAAAATTCAATACTACATTATATTACATTATATTATAGTGACATTTTAACTGGGTAGCCACAATTCATAGCTGGATCTGCCAGAGTTCAGCTGCTATATTTATATACGAGAACACAATAGAGAGGAATCGTCTTACATTTATTATATATCAAACTCTTGTCTTGACATGTGAAGTTTGGGACAAATATGAATATTTACCGCCTGGTTATTGAACACTTTAACATAAAAATGTTAACATTGGAACCGCAATGTTTGAAATTGATCAATTTTTAAAGTTATTTCCACCCGGGAAGTCGCGTGTCAACATCTTCTCCCAACTTCTCACTGGAAATCACGACACGAGGGTGCGTTCGTGTGCATTTTGCACGTTAGACACTCGCATTTAACGTAATTCCTATAGCATGTGAAGACAGCATCAGTAGTAGACCTTAGAAATACAAACATTTGCCAGATTTCCTGTTTAGTTTATAGCTCCAAGATGCTTTTTGTCAATGTTTTTGGCCTATAGGCACCTTCCAAAGTTCATACGCATTAATGTTTTCCCCAGCAGACATTAATAATTACAATACCTTTGCATAAAACCCATTAAATGTATAATTTTTCATGCCAAAAACAATGTGAAAAGATGGCAAATAAGAAGAATTTCCTGGAAATGTGTTTGTTTTGTTTGCTGCTTCTGCCAAACCCCCCCAAAGCCCAGATTTTAAGTACGGCAGCTAACGAGTTAATGAGGAGCAGGTGGAGGTGGACGACGTGGGCGAGTCATGTGACCGGAAAGGTGGGGAGGGCTGGAATTACAACGGTGAGTGTGTGTGTGTGTGTGTGTGATGAAGCAGGGTGTGAAATATAAAACAAATATAGAGTGAGACAGAGAGTTAATGAACATGTAAACTCTTTAAACTCTTCTCAAATAACGTGAATTATGCAACTGCACTGCAAACACTTCACTTCAGTGCTTTGTTCACAGGTTCAGGGTCAAGACTCACTGAGGTGCAATTCCCGCCTGAGGCACAAGAGGGAGCCAGAGGATCAGGGTGAAGGAATCAGGGATAATGTTGCTGAGTCAGTGAATCATGACAAAATAATACTTCTTTTTTCCTTCCTTCTTATGTGTGATTCATACTCTCCTGTACTGTATTGAAATTTAAACACATGTATACGTAAATGAAAATAAAAAAACACAAACAGAAGATTCCACTTTATTACTTCACCGTGCAAGTGTGATGGGAACAGAGCACCATCTAGTGGCGGAGACAGCTAACACCAGACACTGTCGCTGGACTAACGTACTGTGTATCACAAAAGAAACAACAACCTGCCAGCTGCACGTGTCCCAGCACAAAGACCACAACACCTATAAATATCACTGCCACACGTGGTAAAAATGTCATTTTTGAGTTCGATTTTTAGCTTTTTTGGGGTGGAGGGGTGGGGGTCAGGGGTCAACCTTGATTAAAAACAAACAAACGAAAACAAAGTGGCAGGTGAACGACAATAGCCGGCTCCATCCAAAGCAGAATGGATAAGGGGCAAATCGTCTGAAATGCCATTCCTTTCCTAAAATAAAACAGGAAGGCGAGCAGGCGACAGGTGGACACAAAGGCCGTCTCCTGGACTCTCTCTGTCTCTCTCTCTGCCTCTGTGTGTCTCTCTCTTTCTGAACTGTCAGTCATTCCATACATACTGTGCATTTACTGTGAATGTCAATCACATGCAGTTCAATGTGATCCACTGCATTTGTACAGAATGAGACTATTGTCCCATGTATTTTGAATGGGTGCTTTTAAAGTGTCATTTTTTTTTATCATATAGTGGACATTGCAGTGTCTATAAAATACACTGTACACACTGCACTGTAACACAAATGAATGCATGTTACTCTGTTTGTTGTCACTTCACTGACACAAATATAATTGATCTCTCCTGATATGACAATAAAAAGCTGAATATTGAATAATACAGACGTTTCAGTGAAGATAAAAGTGACAGTGCATCTGATTAGTTCAGCAATGGAGCCTTTGGAGGCTGGAGTGTATAAAAACCTGGGTGAATGTACATGGGGACAGAGAGCAGCTGCCACTGTCCATCATAAAGTTAACACACACTCACTCTCACACACACACACACACAGAGTCGAGCACAGAGCTCATGGCTGTCCCTGGCTGAGACGCACGCAGACGCACACACAGTGAATCAACAAGAAGGTCCCGTTACCTGCCATGGGAGTCTGACCACCACCGACCACCGACCACCGACGTCCAGTAATACTGTCACACCGCTTTGAGGCAATATGGAGCCTGTGGAACCCTCTTCAGTCGTAAAGATCGGTTTTCTGCTGGTTCTGGTCACGTCAGGCTACAGTTTACAGAGAGGTAAGTGAGGGCTTTTTCATTCTCTGCCACTCACTGAGATTTTAAAGTGTGTGTTTTTTCCAACATAGTGAAACATGAAAGTACACAAAAGTATCATCCCAAAAACTCAGCGTGAGCCCTGTATACTGTCTTTTTTTGAGTTTAAAAACAACAAAACAAACTTCATTTCAGGGTATAGGTCTTTTGCATGATCTCAGGATAAACATAGGAGTAAGAAGTCAAAAACAGCTAAAGAAACATACTTGTTTAATACAGTATTTCTGTGTCACACACGTGGCACCGACATCACCTGTTTTCCACAACATGAAAATGGAGAAAGTGTTTATGGACACACACAGTGTAAATGTGACATAATTCATATCCTTCCCCTCTCACTGTATATCCACCCTGTGGGCACATGGACAGGTGGTCAGTGCTCACCTATTCCATCCAACCTCTGGTCATTTCTCCCCAAAACCGAAATCTCTACGTGTCTTTTTCAAACAACAGAACTTGGAGAATGATAAAAATGAACTTTGGCAGCACATTCCGCCGTCGGGCTTCTAGATGTGGTCACATGAGATTGTCACCACATGCACACAGGCCGGATGACAGACATATAATACATGTTTCATATAAGAACAGATATACAATACAGATCAGTGGCTCGGGGGAAACAGGTGGTGTAGAATGTAGATGCCGTCACACGCTCTGGATTTGGCAGACAAGACGACCTGTGTTCTGCGTCATTGACGCCGAGGCTGAAACAAATGTGGGAGGCACCTTATTTCTTTTTTTTTACTGTCGTTACAAATCACTCGTCCGCAGTGATTTAGCGGAGTGTAACGTAAAGGGAAAAGGGGATGTTGAGCGGGTATTGTCACAATCTAATTTTATGTCACAACATAAATTTTGGAATACATTGATTATGAGTCTCTATATGTTCCACTTATTCTATTCAAGCATAAACTACCCCCAAAATCAGAGTTTCATTGGTTGATACAGAAAGTGTAAATAAGTCAGGTATTTATCTGCACGTCTTTGCGTCACATGCCATTCCTGATGCAATCCTCCCATTATATCCGGGCTTTGGACCAGCACTAGGAGTACAATGGTTGTGACCCCCCCCCATGACTGAGGTCAAACCCGATGGGAGTCAAACTGGCAACTCTCCGCCTACAAGCCCAGTTGTGTTTCTACTAGTCCATGGGCTGCCATGTGAAGTCAGCTCAAACCTCCATTTGCTCTTAGCTCAAAAGTCCACATATATTTCTGTAACGTTGAACTATTCCTTCCTAAGTTTTTGTGACTTTGAATATTTACTTAGACTCAACTCAAATAAGAAAAAAAGTTTAATAATGTGCAGCTTCATTTCACAAGCAGTGCCATTATCTTTATTTGAGGTTTTAAAAGCAGGGGTGATGATGCATCCGATGGAAGTCAGTTGAATTTGAATTGACTGCGTGCAACAAGAGGATGTTGATTAATCTGTGTCCATAAAACAACTTTATGTTGGGCTTTTCACGCAGCCTTTTGAGTTTACACCAATACAACAACTGCGTAACTTACTGGAGACAAACACTGAGAAACTATCTTTACTTTCCACACAATTAAGCGAAAGATTGTGCTGTAATGCTGCTCTTCTGAACCAGCATACTGTAAACAATGACTGAGCTGTTGCAGGCACCTGACCTTTGACCTGACATGAAGAACAGTACTATTTTTGTGTTTGTCCTTGATTGACCACACTGAAAGTCAAAATCTGTGTATTTGGTTTGATTTACAACATGAGGAAGATGGAAAAGACAGAGGGGAAAGAACAATATTTACAATCTGACTCCCAAGGATGAAAAAACATACAACAAGGGAAGTTTTTTTGGGGTCGTCGGCTCTAAAAAGACCAATTTAATTGGAGGGAAAAGACACATGAAATAAAAAGAACAGAGAACAAGTCGTTAAAATCAAAGGGGGAATGTTTTATTTAGTGGTCAGTTAGTGACCACAGTGACAATATGGCTTGAATATACATGGCCATATAGTTGGCCGTAGTTTCACAAGGATCTAAAACTAGATTGCATGCAGTCAAAACAAGCGAGGCACAGTTTTCATACATTCTGCCCATCGATCAGCAACTTTATAGGCAACATCTGGAGTTGAAGACACACCAAGACTAAAAATAAAAGAAAGGCATTGATAAGTAGAGGCAGTTGGTTTGGACCGAGTACATACACACATACAGTAAAGTCCAGATGTGACCACTGTTACCGGCCTCTTCTGAAGGCCTCCGTATGGCTCCTTACTTTCAATAAAGAAATAACATAAAAATAAAAAAATAAATACTAAAAATAAATAATATCTCACAGTCAAATCCAGTGAGACATTAGCTGTAAAGACACAGTGCTAAAGCCATGCTAGCAGCTCTGCTGTGTTTTCAGCTAATAGCTAATGTTAGCATGCAACAAGCACATGCTAACAAGCCGTGTTAAGGTTTTAGCTAACATTTACTAATTATGGACATGTACGTTTATTAAATGGATGAAATTATTCAGTTTTAATGGAAGTCTTTTGGGAAAATTAGCTTCCGCTTCTTACTTAGTCAGTAAACATGTTCCTGAGGAGTTAACGGCTCAACGGCTAGTTTTAGATCTCCAATAAAACATAAAGATGTTTTGGTTTATGTTCCCATTTCAAGGCTTAAAATTTGTCCATTTGGGAATGTCACTAAAACATCTAAAATTAAAAGTTTAGATGGTGTTCAGGGTAGTTTTTAGATAAAGTAAAGATATTATTAATTTGGAAAATAAAAAACAGTAAAACAAAACATGAAATCCAGAAAACCTCCTGACGTTTTCCATTCACGGATGTTTTCACTAAAGAAGGTAAGTGTACAGGACATAACCTTGAGGCTTGATAAATAAAATTCTTTTATTTCACTCTTTATTTTTTCAAGATTTTCTGTGTATTTACATGGATTCACATTGATGTTTTTTCTTAAATCTGACTATGAAAAGCTACCAGAATATGCATCATTCACTGTTTATTTTTAACTAATTCATATTCATCCTCTCCAGAAAAGACAGTTTTAAGTGCATGTGTGAAGCCAGCGTGTGTGTTAAGCTGTGGCAGTGACCTTGTGTTGACTGCAAGGATGTGGGCTGCTTTTCCCGTTACATTATTGTGAAATATCTCAGACAAAACAAGCACAGTGTCCTTCAAACCCTATTTGTCTCCTTTAAGATCTTTCTCCTCAGTTTCCCGTCTCTTCTTCTGTTTTTTTGTATTCTCATGTCTTTTCTGTTTTCGCTTTTTTTTTTATAGTTCATACAAAGTACAAAGCAACTCTGATGTCTCTGATGTGGATCCACATACAATTACGCCTCATCCCTTCACTGTTTGCCCACCATCATTTTCTAATCCTTAATATTCACAGTAAATAAACGTCAGATTTATCAGATTTATTTTCACCCTTGTCTTGATCTCGTCCTTTTTCCTTTCACGATAAAAGATTACAGGTTATAAGAAACACTGATCACATCTCAACTCTGAATTCACCTGGTTTATGATAACAGGTGGTTTATGCCTTGGATTTTATTTTACTAGAATACTCAGAACTGCCCCAAACCTTTCCTTTTAACAAAGACCATCTGTTGAAATCAGATCTTGAGCTGTGTGTGTGTGTGTGTGTGATGGAGCCTGTCCTTGAACTCTGCATTAAAAGGTCGTCACTCCTTCAGCTTTTCCTCGAACAAAAAGCTGGAGCTTCAGCGTAACCTCGAGTTCAACTTGCGATAAAGTTGAAAGCCTCTAAAAGCTCGAGACACATGACACTGCTGGTCAAATCTGTGACCTGGTATTTGTCAACAGAACGGGAATGTTGGACTGAAACAGATGACTGTGTTTCTAAAAATAAGAATGCCAGGAATGTTGTTGTAGCTGAAAAGATTCGGCTGTTTTCGCCGAATAACACTGTCACGTATTCAAATACAAATATGTTAACGCGTGTTTCCTGTCCAGCTCCTCGTGTCATCACCCCATTAGAGACCGTGGACATTCTGCCGGACCACAATGCCACCTTCATTTGTGAAGTGGAGTCACGTCCCCCTGCCGACATCACCTGGATCAAAAATAACCAACCAGTTATGTACGTTAATACCAACATTTAGTACACCTTATGTTGCATGAAGGCCACATACTTGATCTATGATGTATCACAGATTTTTCTGTGTAAGGACACGACTGTATTTCCAGTTTGTCTAGACAGCTAAAAAGTTAAATATGGTAAAAATATTCTTTGGTTTCTTCTGTTCCTGTCTGTCTCTCCAGGTACTATGACCCCCGGTACATCACCAGGGAGCAGGGACAGATGCTTATCATTCCTCGTGTGAGAGAGTCAGACAATGGAGAATACTGCTGCATTGCCAACAATGGGATTGGAGAGGCAGCCAAGAGCTGCGGAGCTCTGCAGCTAAAAATGAGTGAGTCTGTTTTCCTTCAAAGTTGTAAGCCTGAAGTCCGCTTCAGATTTTTAATCCTCGGTCCAGCCAGCACCCACAAAAGTCTCCGCACTGAGACAGACGGGTAAAAGCAACATGTTCATCACGTCTGTCTCTACATCAGAACCGCAGATCAAACGTCATCCCAACAACGTTACCCTCCTGCTGGACTCCAAAGCAGTGCTGCCCTGCGTGACCCTCGGTAATCCCAAACCCGACGTCACCTGGCTCAAGGACGACGAGCTGATCAAGGTCTGTCCCCAACTTGAGATTGCTGCCTGAGCTTTGATTTTGTAGATACTCGCTAAATCATGACCACCTTATTCAATCTCTTCTGCCAGATCAGTGACCGCGTGACCATTCTCGACTACGGCGCGTTGAAGATTCACAGCATTCAGAAGGAGGACGCGGGACAGTACCGCTGTGTGGCCAGGAACAGCTTTGGTTTGGCCTTTTCAAAACCTGTCACTATAGAAGTGCAGGGTATGTGGAGCATATTTTTCTCATTTATTTTTAAAAACAGCAGCATCACATTAGTGTGTTGGCGTCCGTATCACTGTGTGTCTGTGTAATTTTGTCTCCAGCTCCAGCTCGAATCCTCCGCGTTCCAAAAGAGAAGAGGGTTGCGTACGGTAGCCAGGTTACCCTCGATTGCAACGCCACGGGAAATCCGATCCCCACCATCACCTGGCTGGAAAACGGGAATACTGTAAGTTTTCAGTTTCAGCGGTTTAAAGTTTGTGTGATTCTGAATACTTCTCTTGCCACTGATAAGTACAAGTTGTCTGGGTGAAAAGAAACACACTCAAAGGAAATGTGGTGTGGTAGGAGTCTGGAAAAGCAACTTAAGCTCCGTTTCCACAAAGTGGTACAGTTGAGTACATCACACAATTATTCCCATTTCCATTGTCAAACGTTGAGAAGAAAACCAAAATAAGCGATGTGTACTTTCCCCATTGGGTTGTACCAACCCCAGTGGTCTGGCTTCTACAGGGCGGAGTTGGACGCCGGCTGGTTAGCGTTGAATCATCACTTGCATTCAACAGTTGTGGAAAAAGAGCAGTGTTTTTTTCCGTGCTGATGTCTCGCAGACAAAAAAGCTTCGCCTTCTTGTTGTGATAAGCAGCCACGTGGCAAGAAGAAAGAACGTGGGATGTTGCCCTTCGTTAGCCGCGTCGTGTTCTTCTTCTACGTGGAACTTACTGGTGAGCTACATTGGGTCATGCTGGTATGACGTCTCCGATGCAGCTATCACCGTCCAGCACATACACACTGTAGATCAGGGATTACAGATGAATGGAGCCTTTGGAACTCTCTACCTTTTCAGTCCATTTTCAGTCCATGGAACCAACTGCAGATGGTAGTTTCACGGGTTAACCTATAGATTGAAGAAGGCAGAACCCTCTTTCTGGGCTGATAGTGATTACATTCGAACATTGTATTCCAAAAGAATCACAAAGAGTGCAGATACACTTTGATAATCACATTTGCTCCGGTAATCATTCCCCCATCCATCCATCCATCCTTCCATCCATCCATCCACCCATGCCCAACTGAACCATCATGAATGCCTGTGATCTTATCTCCTCTCGTTTGGCTCAAATCTCAGTCTGCACAGCCAACGTCGGACGAGTTTATTCACGTCGCAGACATTGTGACACATTGTCAGCTTCAGAGCCTCATATAATTGGAAAGCTGTGGCAACAATGGAGTTTATAGCAAGGAATACAAGCGTGCATTCAAGTTTAACTTATAGAATCGGAATAAAACTCTACACGAATATAGCGGACGCACAATACAATCTCTTCTTTTGTTGTGGTTTATGTTGTACGACGCTCTTCCTGCTACTGACACCAGTATTGCTGCTACTTATGTGCAAAAACAAGAGTAAACAAGGACACTAGAAACACAGTTATCATCTCCCTTCATCCACTGCTGTCTTCCTGTCACCCTCCCTCACACACACACACACACATTCTTGACTATCGGATATAAACGGCAAAGGAATTCTAATGGAGGAGATTGAAGAGATTGTTCTCCATTTAGCCAACAATTCTCAGTATTCTCAGTATTCTCAGTCTTAATTGGGGTTTCTGTTGATGTTGCTGATTCTGTTGTCAGAGAACAACCCTCGCTAAGGCAATGTTTAAATGCGTTTAAGTGCTGAATGACTTATGTGTTCAAACGTCACGGTCTTGTAAGGTGGCTCCACTGGGATTATCACAGATTCCGGATAAACACAGATGCATAAAGGCATTAAAAGTAAATGGTAAAACTGTAAATTGTCCGTCCTTATATACCGCTTGTCTAGGACAACTTCACGCTACAGTCCAGACGTTGTAAAACATGCGGCGGCGTAATAATAAACTTAACATTATGTTTAACATGTGAGCCAAAGTGACGCTTTCGGTGTAATCGCCCCCCCTTGCCGCTGGAGCCACATCCCATCGTTGCAACTTCAAAGAGCGAGAGCAGCGAGAAACTGACATAAAACAACAGGAGCGCGTGTCTCTCCACTTCCTGGAGAAAAACAACACATACAGTAAACGTCTATTTAGAATTTAACGTGCAAAAAAAAGCTAAAATGTGTAGGTTACATTGTGGACCACCTTTTTCCTGCAGCCACTGAACGCAGACATGCACCATTGGTGCTAAGTGCAATGGGATTACAGGCCCATAATGCTTGTAAATAGGTATGTGTGTGTGTGTATGTGTGTGCTGATTGGAAAATGACTGTGGGAGTTGCATTTTTTTTGGCAGCTTGTTGAGGTGATTAAATTGAGCGGGGCGGTGAGGAGCTCATCGTGAAAACAGATGCTGTGAGACGTGACTTCAGTCAAACATGTGTGAAGCTAGTGCGAATACCGGGCAATTTGAATATCTAAATAATTAAAAAAAAGGTCAATTTTTCCACATTTCATTTTAAGTTGTAGTGTTATTATCATCTGTGCCTATGTGAAGCAGTTTAAACAGTCTTTTCTCTGTCTTCTCATTTTAAATTAATGTTCTTGACAGTCTGGTAGGAGCTGTTCTAGGAGAAAAAAATCTAAGATATTTTAGGTGTTATTAGACACCATAACTGAGGTAACTTTATGTTGAACGCTGGACGTCCACAGAAGCAATAGTGTGCTGGAATGTCCTATGTCAACTTGACAAGACAAAGATAAAGCACATTTCTCCTTGACTATGACGACGTATCCCTGTTTTTTTCTTCGTCTTCTTCTTTCCTCTTTCTCTTAGATTTCAGGTGCATCAGTTGAAGAGACGTTGGTGGGAGAGGTGGTCCTGTCCGTTCTTAAAGTGACAGTGAATAAGCCGGCTCTGTACACTTGTCTGGCCTCGAACAGACACAGCGCTGGAGCCAACACCGTCAAAGCGACCGCGAGAGTCACAGTCGCAGGTGACGACGCGCTGAATTCTGTCACGTTAGAGAAAATGAACACCAGATTAGCTTATACTGGTATATATGTGGGGGTTTTTGTCTTGTGTTATTTTAGCTGCCAGTTATTTAAGTGGTGCCTTGTGTGGCCTCAGCTGTTTGGAGGTGGTGGTGGTGGTGTCCCGTCCCACATTTGGCTGATACTTCTCAACCTTCCCCACACCCCTATGTCACCACCGTCACCTCAGAAAACAAACACACACACTCTCTTCCTGACCACACACTGTCCTTCGACCTGGGTGACACTCAGTCAGTCTCCTCTAATCTTAGCTATGACTCAATGAGGGAAAGCACCATGCTTGGTTTTCTCCTCCAACTGAGATTGAGATTAATCTGCGTGTCTTCTTCCATCTCTCTGACTTATCTCCTCCTGTTTGTGCTCCTTCGACCGACGTCTTCTGGATTTTGCCGCTTCCCCATAGAGTGGAGGTAAGAGACATGATTCCAATCTATGCTTCACTTATTTACCTTTTGGATTTATATTTCCTGACGCAGTTGATATGTTTAAGCCCACGTGACCGCCAAAACCTCTCGAAGTTGAAAAGGCAACTTCCTTCGGGTCCGCCGAGGACAGCGATGCGTTTAAGCTGTGTCGATAAACCTTGCCGCGCCGAGAGCGAATCACTCTCACGGTCGTCCATGCGGCGCGAGATGAACGTGAACTTTGCTGAACCACTGCACAGCCCCCTGCAGCCACATCTGGACGATGGATAGAAAGTGATAGAGAGAGAGAGGAAGAGGAGTAGAGAAGAGAAAGAAAGAAGGGAAAACAGACGAAAGAGTGGGGGGGGGTGAAAAGAAAATGTTGGCCTTGGAATGCCCGATGAGAATACTTGAGGTAAAAATGAAGAAAGGGATATTGGTCACGGAGGGAAAGAGGTTTACTTGGAAGACGTGCCAACTCGTGACCACATGTGGACCGCATATTTACGCTGAAGTGGAGGGAGCAGAAAAGGAAGGAGAGAAAGTAAAGAGAAGGAGGACATGGGGTTGATAGATTTACAGGTTAGCCTCAGGTCTGGTGGTTTGACTTGAACTGGGCTGGAGCGCCTTAAAACTCTGACATCTGGAGTTTGTAACTCGCCGGTGGTCACGCAGGCCGAGGAGAGTGGAGCGAGGACTGTCGCAGCATCGGGAAACGTGGCTCATGACCACGCTGGGAGGCTAACAGATGGAAGACGGGAACAGAGGGAGTCAATAACGCAGGCAGGCAGGTTTATGTAGCGTATATGACGCGGCCCGTTTTTATCAAGAAACGGCGAGGAAGCCCGAGAGAAAGGCAGACAGGATGTCATTTCATATGGACCTTCTGCAACTTGTTTCATGATCAGCATCTGGATCACGTTAGAGGAGATATTTTTGGGTGATAGAGGATTTCTTTAGTCTTTGTCGACTCACACCTTCACAAACGTTGCTGTCAGCCAAAGCAGTAAAACACTGGCCCGTTCCCTTCTTTAACATCTTGACAAACACATGTGGGCTTTCCACACCTGTAAATCAAAAATAAGGACTCGCTTATACAAATCTAACAAATAAAATATAAAGTCTGCGGATAGTAATGTGTCACGTTCCCCTGCTGTCAGACTCTACAAAGGTGTTGCGGGCTACTGCAGCGCCTACCGCGGAGATGTTTGTCGCACCATCCTGCGAGACGATTCCTTGGTGTTCTTCAACACGTCCCTCTCAGACCCGGAGGACATGCAGGAGTACCTGGTCCAGAGCTGGTCCGCAGAGCTGGAAGGACTCAGTGCGCTGTGTGGCCCTGCACTGCACTCCCTGCTCTGTCACCACGCCTTCCCTGACTGCAACCCATCAGGGTTAGGACCGGCACCTAAACCGGTCTGCAGGTACACCACCATTTCTAGTAGAGTTTGCCTTGGGTTAGTAAGTTAGGAAAGCTTTTAGGGTAAAAACAGCTGATACGTGGTCGTCTTTTGACCGTCTGTGCCCCCAAAACACTGGAAATCATCTATTTTCTGACGTCTGTCAACTGAAACGCTTCTCATTCATTTTGCATGGGATGACTCGGGATGTCCAGACTTTTTTTGTGTCCGATACCCATATCAAGAACGGGATTATCTACTGATACCGATATTAGTCAAATACAGTCATTTTAGACCATTAATGAACGTATCAAACCGCTAACGACACGTTTGTGCTGAGTCATTGCAAAGAGATAATTCTGATAAACTGTGTAACAAATATTTTTTCCCGCTAAATAAACAGCCCCAAACATGACTCAGCTAAAATGTTTTTTGCTGATTTTTATTTACATTTTTACAGTCTGTGCATAGTGAAGCATGCGATATATTGGATTTTTGGATTGTATCGGATTATAGATTTTTATCTGTCCAATATCCGATCCCGTGATTTTGACAAATATCGGACCGATACCGATACTGACTGATACCGATTCAGTATCGGTATCGGTCCGACGAGTGTTTCAGAACTGAATTGTGCGTGCGTTTCACTTGTGGCAGAAAATAAGAAATATTCAACGTTCCAAGTGGCAAGGCATGTGCTAGTAAACACCAGTGTTTTTACCAACTTCAAACATTTAGCTCATACACTACATCCTTTGTTGTCAAAGTGTGGTATGTGTAACACCAGTGGTACACAAGCTTCCTCTGCTGGTACTTGGTGGAAAATCAGAAATACTGTTCTACTGTATATATCAGGGTATGTGATCGATTAGAGACGCTCCATCTTTATCTAATGTCACTATACCAGTGTATGAAGTATGAGTGAGGAAAAGTCTGTACCTGAATTTGCTCGACCTTAACTGCACTGCATTTTAACGTTGGTGATAATGGTGTTAATATTTTCTCAGGTGGTATTTGATATAAAAACATATATATGAACCACTGATCTACACCATCCTCATGAGCTCATTGACAAGACTTGGTGGCCATCAATTTAGCATTTAGTTATCAACATTATTTTCTATGAAATCAGCCACAACAGACACTGTTTTGCTGATCTTCTGATAGTCAAGATCCATTATCTTCCATTAGAGTGAGACGCGGGACTGAGTCGGAATTAAATGACTGGTGATTATGAGGGCTACAGCTTCAGTCTGACAACTTTATATTCTGATGGCTTTTTATGAATGACTGAATGAATCCTCATCCTACAGAGAACACTGTCTGGCAGTGAAGGAGCTGTACTGCCACAAGGAGTGGTTGTTGCTAGAGAGCAGCAGTTCAGTCCAGCGTGGACTTTTCAGCTCTTTCACCGGCTCCCACTCTTCACTGCTGCCTTACTGTACGGTGTTACCAAGTCTTCACACAGATGCGGACGCTTGCACACATATTCCGTTTGTAGGTAAGTGACACAGTTTGGCTCTCCAGGGGGGGAAAAAAAAGCTGCATACGACAGTATATAATCCAATGCTGTTATTGTCTACATTTCAGATATCAAGAAAGATCGCGTTACAAGTGAGTTTCAAAAGTGCAGCACGTTCTGTTTATATTTAATTTCTGAAACAGTAAGAGTAAAAAAAACAACAACACATCTCCTCTACATCCATTCAACAGCATCCTGTTACAATGACAGAGGCCGCTTCTACCAGGGAAGTATGAACGCGACGAGGTCGGGGATACCGTGTCAGCCGTGGAGCCAGCAGGTACTGTGGATGAATGAATGAATAACTACCTATGATGTCGCGTCCGTTCACAGCTGCAGATCGTGTGACCTTTAACACTAAAAATTCAGAAAATGTGCAGCGTCGATACATAATACACCAGAGCACAGGGGAGAAATGAAAAAGTAATGGGAACTCGACACATAAAGCTGTGATTTCATCACTTTATCACCACACACAGAAGAGGGTGGACGATGTTCAGGAACTTAGCAGGGAACAAAAAGTTAAAGGTAAACAAGGGAATGTGTTTAATAGTGTTGGTGGAAATTCAAACTATTAGTTGCAAGGTTGTCGTAGGTGAGTGTGACTGTTATTGTGTGTGCATCACTGACCTCTGCTTCCACAAAAGTGCACAAACACACACACACACACGCGCATGCTAGTTTTGCTATCTTTGTGTGGACACTCTTACCCTAAACTTAACCATCACAACAAAATGCCTAACCCCTAACCCTTACCCTTAAATCCTCCAAAAACCCATGAAGGTTGTGTGGACCAGTCAAAAATGTCCTCACAAAGACTGAAGACATGCACACACACACACACACACACACTCACAGACATAATGCATTCCCTAGCACTTTACTCTAACCTTAACCATCATAACTAAATGCCTAACCCTAAACCTAATTCTAACCCTCGTCTTAAAACCAGTACTTCATCCTCAAAAAGCCTGTTGAAGTTGTGTGGACCGGCCAAAAATGTCCTCACAAAAATAGATTTGTTTGACACACACACACGTTTGGACTTCATTTATTATAAGGAACCTCAAAGACATAATGCATTCCCTAGTCCCTTATCCTAACCCTAACCCTAAAACCAGGTCTTAAGCTCCAAAAAGCCGTATAAAGATGCGAGGACCATCCAAAATGTCCTCACTCTGTATGGTTTACACAATGTTTGGTCCCCACAAAGCCACAAATACAAGAACACACTCTCCCCGTGGCCCAAAAAGTCCCTTTATGTTTTTTTATGGATTCCAGTGAGAGGGTCTGTGAGGGTGAACTATTGATATTCTCCTGTGTGTGTGTGTGTGTGTGTGTGTGTGTGCCCGGTCAGCACAGAGGGAGGGGCTCATCGTGTCACATCCTGCTTCTGGAAGCAATTAGCTTTCACACGCAGATGCTGCACACACTCAATCACCAACACACACACACACACACACACATGCACACTTTAACACTTTAGCACAGTTCCACAAACACACGTGCAAGAGTGAAATTGACACTTTCTTCCCTTCTTTCTGATGGGATTTTTAAAAGATCACATAGCACACAACACACATATACTGTATATATATATACTGTATATACATATATACACACACACACACACACACACACAACATAGCAAAAAGAAAAATGCATAGAGAATATAAACAATAACATGTTTGCATAAACAAGCTGCTTGTGACGAATGAATATCAGGTTTTCGAATCTGTTTTCATCAACAAATATCATCTTGTATCTGAAAACACATGACGCATGTGTTGTTGTTGTGTGTGTGTGTGTGTGTGTGTGTGTGTGTGTGCGTGAAAGCACATGTGTGACACAATCACTGCAGGTGCATTTACGTCAAAAAAGACGATTAAAAGAGTCATGAAACTACAACAACGTATCAAAGAGGGAAGAAAGAAAAGATTCCCAGAGAATCTGCCTCAATTTTCCATGATATTTTTTCCATTGTTTCCATTGTTTTGCACTGAGCTGTTGTAGACACTGTAGTCGACTACATACTAATCTAGTTTGGTTTATTACATTTATTTGTATCACAGACAGTGTGTTACATTTCCGCCTGTCGTCCCCAGGCAGCTGGAATTTCACAATAAAATACACGAGCACATGCACATACTGTACACACATTAAGACATCGGACAGTTGTATTTTTTTGTTACGATATGGAAAGATACATAGCTGACAATAAAAACAAACATATGTTTGATGCAAATGAAATGAAATAAAAAAGAAAGTAAATAATTACACATGGAGAATTGTAATAAAAACACTGAACAAGTTCATATACGTGGCACTTGATGTTAAATGTCATACATTTAAAAGTGTGATATGCATAATGTAATATATTATTACAATAAAGATTATATTTACTATTATATTCTGTCTATAATCTAGCTACAGGTAGAGGAGGTCATGGATCAGTTACCATTATTACTTAATACGAAGTGGCGGGCCACATGTGGTCCGAGGGCCGCAGGTTTGACACCTCTGCTACTCCAGTGTATTGTGGTGAGGTTTATGCTACGTTACAAACAAAATACACATGTTCAGATTTAAGATCTGAAGATTTTCTCTTGCTATTGCTGACATTTTCTTAATTGTTTTGCGTTTTATTCCCAAATTTTTATGATATGTTTTCAATGATAGTGTTTTCACTCTTGTGCAATACAATTAGGGTTGCCAACCGTTCTGTGAAATAAGGATTTGGTTTGTAACGGTAAAAGACTTGCTTCCATGTTGAAGGCACCATGTTCCTTATTTTGGATTATTAAATACGTAGTTAAAAACGACTGAAAATATCCAACAGAAAAGCACTTTTAATTGGACTTGGCGAGGTGTAAAGGTAAAATGACGACAGGAGGAAACTCCACAGGTGAAAAAAGAAGCTTGCAAAAATATAATAAAGTCATTAAACTCATATTTGTTTATAAAATACTATCGTTAAACAGCATATTTTACTCAATTGTGGAAGTGAAAGTGGAATTATGTACAACAGTATAAAGTTCCTTATTCTCTTATTAGGAACCCTAACCTCAGAATTTCATTGAACCACTAATATCACGTCAGCCACGATCAGATTCTACTGCTTTTGTGAGTGTGAAATGTTAGAATAACTATATATGTTCAGTTTGAAAATAGAACATATAGCAGCAGAGTTTTACTTAGTGTGTTTTAAAATCGGGATTAAGAAAAATATCTTGACATCAGGAGAACGAGAAGAGTCTTGTGATGTGGCGTTCTGGCCAAACGTACTGTAATTCAGTTGTTAAACATGATGGGGATCATTTTGATGATGATTCTTTAGTTCATTTCCTCTTGTATGGATATTAATAGCGTGGTTGGGTTAAGGTCGCTGTGGAATCATTCTAGCAGACGACAGACAGGCAACGCGAGGCTGATTGCAAACACTTTGAACTCAGACGGCCTGTGCGCTCACATTTTCAGACGTTTAAACGCGTGCACGTGCAGGACTCCGTGTACGTGGCGTCGTGTGTCGACGGATCACTTTGCTGTGATTATTTGTTGTTTTTAACATCCCTGGTAACCCAGCGGTCGCAACGCTGCCACAGCTTATTCAGCTCATAACTTCATACGTCTCGGACCGTTGGTCTCGTGATGACTAAAGTCCATGAAACATGACGACATCCGCGTGTTTGTTGTTAGGATCGTCAGTGCAAGCCCAAGATGGCCTTCATTACGGAGCTTTTACATCCTATGTTTGTTGGTTGAGTTGGTGAGTGAGGTCCTGGTGTGTCCTTGCATCCACGAAAAAGTAAAAACATGCAACAAATGTATTGATCAAACATTGCTTATGCCGTGTTCGGGGTCTGTTTCCTGTTTACCCCCCCTCCAGACTAACAGAAGAGAGCAGAAAATGCTTTAGTCAGAAACACCTGGACACAGAAGCTGGCTCACAGATGTCGTCTCCAGTTTGACTGGTAGAAATGAGCAACAGCCAGAAGGCCATGAAATGATCTTTGAAGGGAAAACGCAGTGATTCCTAACAGCCGTTTTTGTTTCTTTTGTCCTGCTTTTCTGCTGATTTTCTGCAGCTTTTATGTTCAGCAAAGTTCCTCTCGTTGATCGTCATCTCCTGTCTTGTGCCGCAGGTCCCCCACCAACACCGCCTGTCTGTGGACGTCATTCCCGAGTTGAAGGACGCGGACAATCGCTGCAGGAACCCAGGAGGGATCAGTGACAAGCCCTGGTGCTACACGTCAAATCCCAACATACGCTGGGAGTACTGTGGCGTGCGGCAGTGTGGGGAGGCAAGCACGGCGTCAGGTACAGACCTTCTACTATGTTCACTTGTCTCTAGGCTTAGTTTCAAGTTATCGACCCATAGGTGTTGACTGAGGAAGTGTCGAATGTTGAATATTTACTAAGGAAACCAGAGTCTTCTTTACTAGTGAAGGTTTTTTTTATGTGTTTAAGAGCTAACAGTGTTAATCAGCAGGTATTACAGCAGATATTGACAGCGGCACATTGAGTTCTGGTATTGGTTATATTTTAATTGACCTTTTGGGTGGTTTTGTTACACAGAACTGGCAACCCTAATGTTGTTGCACAACCTTGTTACAAGCCTGTAACAACACAGGCTAATGTAAAGTACTTTATTTCTATAGCTCATTACGACCAAAGTGCTTTAGAATTAAAAGAATAAAACTGTCGTTGAACTATATTAAAAATATTATTATTAATTAATTATTAATAGTATTAAAAACCAGGTCAGTGATAACACAAATAATACCAAATTTACCGATATCATATTCAACGTTAAAATGCATTTCTTTATGTCACATAAAAAAACCCTCAGTTTACTGAAAGGACTGTACAAAGACAGCAATCACCTGACCTCGTTATTTTTGTTGTATAAAGACAATAACTTATCCTTTCCTAAATAAATATGACTCTAGATAAATGTATGCACATGACCCTGGTGTTAACTTTATCTGACTTTGTTCATCAGTGATGAAGCCGGAGTCGCCGGGCCCTCGCCAGACCCCTCAACTCCCTTCCACCACGACCATATCATCATCCCCAGCTTACTCCATGTCCGTCATCATCATCGTCCTGTCTACGATCGCGGCCGCGGTCCTCCTCCTCATCGGCGCTCTTGCCTGCCGCAGACAGAGGAAGCAGTGGAGGAACCGAAAGAGGTAAAGAAGAGACGGCGCGCTTGTCTTCCCTTTTCTTTTCGTCCCTCACTGGCTCGTTGTCTCGTTGTTTTTCTGTTGGTCCACAGAGCGATGGAGACGCCAACAATGAGCGCTCTCCCGTCAGAGCTCCTGCTGGACCGACTCCACCCCAACCCCATGTACCAGAGGGTCCCCCTGCTGCTGAACTCAAAGATACTGGCCCTCGAGTACCCGCGGAACAACATCCAGTATGTTAGGGACATTGGAGAGGGAGCCTTTGGACGGGTTTTCCAAGCCAGGTGAGATCCAGGGGGGGAAGACGAGGAGCAGATGCAGTCGTTTAGAGAAGCCTTGGTTCAGAGCCGTCAGACCACAGATGGCTGATAGGTCACATCTTCAGGGAGTAACGTGGCCACACAAGGCCGGCAGTCTCTGTGAGATGTGCTGCGTCATTCACATGGTGTCACTTACACTGCACTCTCGCCCTGTTCTCAGCAGCAAGAGCTCATCTCTTTGACAAGACTGAATACCACAGGGGTCACATCACATAAAGACAAAGAATACATCTGCCTCCATCACAGGCTTGAATAGTTTTCTGTGGTTCCCTCTTTTCATGCGCGTGTGCGATGGCTCTGATCTGCCGTAAAAGTGTTGATGATAAAAGGACGACAGTAAATCCACGAGTGCGGCGTGACTGCAGCCAGAGGAGCCTTTCCACAGCCGCCATTTTGGCTTGTTTCAGCAGCAGGAGGAGGAGGCACAGGTGCTAGTGATTACACTAACGAGGGCTCTGCTCAGGTCATGTGACAGTGACTCAGCATGCAGCCTGGAACTGAGAAACCTTACAGGAAAGTCATCCGTTATTTTACTATATACACCTGTGATTTTCACACCGTGACCTCAAAACGTTTTAAATAAGAAATATATATATATATATATATTTTTTTTTTTTGACACTTTCACAGTCACACTGATATAATGACCTTGATTGATGACGTGTCACTGTCTAAAACCGGAAAAACACTCCTTTTCCACAAAAGAAGTGTAATATTTTGCCACTGAATTTGGGTTTTTGTATACGATTCACTTTAATCCAGTGATTCTGTCGATTTACAGTGAATCCAGTCCAACTTTAGTTGTAAAACAACCACATTGGCCCAAAGTGCTGTACAGAATAATACATAAAAGACATAAAAGCTCACAATTAGACAATAAAATACATTTAAAAGACCTAAAAATGAATGGAGTTTGTTGACGCACAGCACAGTGCAGTAAGAACTTGTGGCATTTAAACAGTAGTGCTGCTGGTGTGAAGCCAAACGGGAGATGTCCTTCTGTCCAGCCGATAATCCCTCAGTGGAAACTGGAATCTGTCAGTGTACGGACACTCCTGAGAACCAACACACACACACACACACACATATGTATACACACACACATTTTTAGCTTTAATTGCACAGTCATGCACCCTCATTCCTGCATGTTGTGGTTGTAAACAGGGAAACATGTCTCTGTTGTAAGCATATGTAAAGGAATATTCACACACACACACACACACAGACACACACAGACCCAAATAGATGAGAAGAATGTGTGTGTATGTGAGTGTGAATTGACATTTAAGATACAAAAACTCTGCATAAAACTCTAATCTAAGAAACATCATGTTGACAGGAAGTGTGTGTGTGTGTGTGTGTGTGTTCCCCCTCCTGTGAATAACATTTACAGTGCGCTGCAGTAACACAGTTGTAGCTTGTGCTGGCCGCTGCTTGTTGCTTAGACTCAAAGGACTCATTCAAAGAAGCTCATCGGGAAAATACAGTGACCTTCGCATTCCAGCGAAGGATGTTGTTGTTCTTCTCTTGCGTGTCGTGAGCGTTTGCTTCCAAAAGTATATATAAAGGGTTTATTCTGAGGCTGTTATACACGTTTAATGGGATTATACATTCATTTTTCTACCAATAGATCCTTCTAAATGTTACACACTGGACCCTACGATGACAAAATGAGATGTATTGTGACTTTACGTGTATGTATAAGGCTGTGCTGGAACATTAATGTGTCGCGTTTGTTTGTTTGTTTGTTTGTTTGTTTGTTTGTTGCAGAGCACCAGGTCTGTTGTCAAAGGACACGTTCACGATGGTGGCCGTGAAGATGCTGAAGGAGGAAGCTTCAGCCGACATGCAGAACGACTTCCAGAGGGAGGCGGCACTCATGGCCGAGTTTGACCACCCGAACATCGTGCGACTCCTGGGTCAGTGCCTTTGCTCCTGTGTGTGTGTGTGTGTGTGAGAGAAACAGTGTGCGTGGGTTGAAATGAGATTTCTATTGTTGAGTCAAAGTTATGATTCATTTTATAATGTTTATTTAAAAAAAAAAAAACACAAAAAAGAAGCGTCAGTATATGTGCTGAAGTCACAAAATGGACGGAGCCAAGTGGACTTTGAACTGTGAGTCACAAATTCCATCGGATTTTACAATGTTTTAGTACTTTCTGCTCAGGTGTGTTTATATAGTGAAAATTAAATATAGGCGAAAATGAAAACAATTAAAATTTCATCAGATTGCCTATAGGTTGTGCTTGAAAAAAATGATATAACACAGTCTTTATTGCACATTCTTATAGCCTCTCTGTCTCTACATATACATACATCACATACTTATATATATATGTGTATGTATATATATATATATATACATATAAATATATAGTTTTAACATAGTAAGAGAAAAAAACAGCCTAAATGCTAGTGTAAAAAAACGCATAAATTAATATAAGAAATAATCAATGAAAGACAGATCAGTCACCTCAAACATCAACTCTATCTCCTTTAAGTCCATGTGTTACCGTGACGACGTCTGGATATGTTGCATTAAAATGCAAACACCTTTTTTGTTTCTTAAAATATTCACTCTTTATTATCCTTTAAAATACAGAGTGTATATACTGTATATGCGATGTATGTAAATGCATACTATTCCAACCCCCCCCACACACACACACAAACACACACACACACACAGTGTGAATGAAGTCATTCTGCTCAGATCTTGAGATGTTTTTCTTTTTTTTCACTCTACTTTAAAACCACTAAAGTCGTAGACGACACGGTTTGCCAGTAAATAAGTGTTGCTTGACAACTAATGTGGCTTTGTTGACCGAGAGTGAAACAAATGTCCTCTATTAATGTTTATCTCCACTAACTCACCATATCTGATCCAACACAAACAGCTCACATTCAAATTTATTCCCAGGAAGACGATTAGGGAGACGACCCGCACACTCGGCGGGTAAACACAGCCTCTGTTTCGCTGGCTGCGTTCAAACGCGCTGGTTTACTTTGGTTTTAGCCCCAGTAGTTGAATAATACTGTTAAGGTCCATATTCAAACAAGTGTGCTTTAGAGTTAATCGGATTATTAACTTAACCCTTATTACCATGAGAATTAAAAATACAAAATATAAACCATGTGACTGTATGTCATGACTTTACATCACATGACTACCATTAAATGACAGATTTATACACACACACACACTCCTCCTTTCACTATATTTGTTTTTATTTAGTTGCAATTCCTTGTCCTGAAACCGGAAGTCTCATTTGGATTTGGAAATCCAACACTAGAGATTCCACTATTACCAAATTTGAACATCCATTGTTTCTGCTTTAAAGTCATAAAAAAGGGCAGATGTGTCATGTATTTGTTCCAGCTGTTTGTTTGAAGAGTCAAACATTCAAACCATACTCTACACACCCATGGTCCTCAAACTGTGGTGCGTGTACCAGATGTCATAATACTGTTGTACTATATATATATATACTATATATATATGTATGATCGTATTGGAGCTGTGGAATTATGACCAGAGTTTGTGTCGAAAATGAAACAAATAACACAAACAAAAACAATAAATGTAATGATGATAATTAGAGTCCCCTTATCGCTCGCTTCTGTCTTAATTTAATTTCGCTTTAACGTTGTCTGAAGTCTGTAACTGACTCTGCTCGGCCTATATTTACACCACTGAAGTTTAATATTTATGCGATAACGGTGTAACTTTAAGAGTGCAATATTTTCTCAGGTGGTCTACATCATTTTAAAGGTGCATTATGTAAGTATTAGTGACATCTAGTGGTGAAATTGCAGAATGCAACCTACAAAGGCCTCCTCTTCCTCCTCCCCTCCCTATGTGTGTATATATACATATATATGTATATATATGTATATTTGCAGTCATTTTCTATGGATATAATTTCCTGAAATGGTGTTGTAAATGTGATGTAGGATTAGGAATATTAACCAGTAACTGATGACCTATAGATGAATGCATTTAGATCGGTAACTAGATTGAGATGAAATAAAAAAAATAGGTCATAACAGAAGCCAGAGGACCTTGAAGCAACATAATCTTTTTTACCTACACCATATTTCAATTAGAGAACAGTCAAGATCTTAAGTTCCTGTCTTTTTTGTATAATTTTTTTTCACAATTAAAGATACAACAATGAAGAATTCTGGATTCAGCGTCTTTTGAGGTCCTCAGCTCGTGAGTCAGCTGCTGAACCCACTTCTAACATACACAGTTAGTAAAACTGTGTTCTTGATATATCGTGCATCACATAATAAACATTTAACCAAATTCAGCCTGGCATATTTAAAACTCAAACGTCCCACGAGAAATTATAAATACATTTCCACGCGTTTGAGTTGCCTCTGTGAGGTCGTAGCGAGTGACTGACTGACTGGCGGACCAGCCAGGCTCCGAATTATGGTTCGCACAGAAACTGAATTGCAACCAATCAAATATATGAGTTTGTGGCCAATATGACTCAGTCAGCTGCAGCAGCTGCAGCAGCAGCAGCGCTGACCACAAAGTGTACAAGTCATGCGCTAAAGTGGAAAAAAAAACAGAACACACACTCACAGACAAGCCGGGCCATGTCTTAAACTGTTGGCTGTGGAAACAGAAACTGAAACTACTGTCTGGCTCCTGTGGGGTATTTCTGTACTTGTTGGCAAAGTCTGGTGAGTTTGTTCAATAGTTTTCACAGTTCTGTGGAATTTTAGACTCTTATGTTACGCTTGTGAAAAGCAGGTTTACGTGGATCAACAACTTCCCCGTCGTGTCAACATGTTTCTTTTCCCACATTAAAAATGCAAACTGTAACAGACAGTATTTCAGGTGTTCATACAACCTAAAAAAAAAAAAGGGTTTGCACGGCGCTCCAGTGGTCAGCCCCTGGTGGCCCACAGTAAAGGGTTACCCGTTTGATTCCCAGTATCCAGTGTGAGTTGCCGTAGACTCTGACTGAGACTGTGAAAGGTTGTTTGTCTCTGTGTGTTTACGCTGCGACGGGCTGGTTAGAAACTGAATTAATAAATGAACAAATAAACAACTTTTACCACACTTGCCCCGACATACAATTTCAGAAATTGTCTGTAATTATCTACATGGACCATCTGCACAGGCAGGCTCAGAGGAACACTATACCATAGTTCGTAAATATGCTAAGTTTACGTCACACTAATGTAAGGCTGTATATTCCCACTGTGAGAGTTTATTTTTGACCATGTACACATCGAGGATGGGATCGTCTGTGTTTATGTCTAGGCTGAGTGTACATATATATATATATATTTACCTTTTAAAGTGAATGAAGTCATTATATAATATGCTGCAGAAGATTTGGGGTTTTTCTCTCAAGTGTCTCTGTCGGGGGAAAAAACTCCAAACCATAGAAAGAATATAAAACAGTTCCATTCTGAAGCCTCAAGATTTGCTATTTGGCTGATGCTATGACTGTTTTTCCAAATAACCAATTGGACCATACCAATGTCAATCCCACTGGTGTCCACTCATATAGTACGTGCTATTTTCTAGGGCATGGTACTTGCTCCCTTCGAGAACTCCCTGGAGTTCCCCAGGCCAGCACTCATACGCCAGCCGGCGCTCCACAGCTCCAAAAAATAGAGTGGAGAGAATGTGCCATGTATGTGTGGGCAGGGCCATCTGAGGGACGGGGAGACCCTGACCCCACCCGGGCTCCACGGGTGAACCAAATTTACAAAATCGACATCATGTTCACGTGAAGAAAAACTGAAATGTTAAATAAAGTTATAATCAAGTGAGGTAGAAGCTCATTTTTCCCATAGACCTTCCATTCAAATGGAGTTCTTCTTGCAACAAGCAGACTCACCCCCAGTGGCTGACTGCTACTTCCTCATGCTTCCATGGTGACAACGTCCATTTTTAATCTACAGTCTGTGGATGTTTGTAGATTTTGAAATGTAAACATCTGTTTTCACTCTTCCCCAGGTGTGTGTGCTGTGGGTAAACCCATGTGCCTGATGTTCGAGTACATGGCCCACGGTGACCTCAACGAGTTCCTGCGCCGTCGCTCTCCAAACCACTCGGTGCACACGCTGAGCTGTGCCAGCCTATCAGGTCGCAGCTTCTCCTCTGAGGTGGAGGCGGGGTCTCTCTCCTGCACCCAGCAGTTGTCCATTTCCAAGCAGATCGCTGCGGGCATGGCCTACCTGTCCGAGCGCAAGTTCGTGCACCGCGACCTCGCAACCCGGAACTGCCTGGTGGGCGAGGAGATGGTGGTGAAGATCGCCGACTTCGGCCTCTCCAGAAACATCTACTCGGCCGATTACTACAAGGCCAACGAGAATGACGCCATCCCCATTCGCTGGATGCCCCCCGAGTCGATTTTCTACAACCGCTACACCACAGAGTCAGACGTGTGGGCATATGGCGTGGTGTTATGGGAGATCCTCTCACACGGCATGCAGCCGTACTACGGTATGGGTCACGAGGAGGTCATTTACTACGTCAGGGACGGTCACATCCTCTCCTGTCCGGAGAACTGTCCTCTGGAGCTGTACAATCTGATGAGGCTTTGTTGGAGCACGCTCCCATCAGACAGACCCAGCTTCTGCAGCATACATCGGATACTGGAGCGCATGCATCAAAACACGCTGAACGCGAACACTGAGCCCGAGGCCGACTGCTAACCTGGGAGTCTGTGACAGAGAGCAGATTGTTATGTTGTGATTTAGTGGCTGAAAGTACATGAACTTTGAATGAACTGAGTATAGACTGAAAACTCTTTGTGAGTATCAGTACAGCTGATGCCGATATTAATCCAATATAGTTATTTTTACACCTTTTAACCTACAAGCACAGTATCTTATTAGCTCATCTCTGAATGACCACTGCCTTTATTTTTCAGGACTAACCCAACATGTTGTCCTCACTCAGTACGTTTACATACACAGTTTAATCGAGCTAAGGCCGTAGTCTGACTAAGACAACAGGCACAGTCCGAGTATAAAGCTACTGTACTAAAATGTATATGTCGTCTCCTTCTACTTCCGGGTCAATGACCTCGCAGGAAACTTTGGTGTATGCGTAGAATGCCAAGTCCAACTCAGTCTGACTAAGCTTAAACACGCAGGAGTAATCAGACTTTGAATCGCATTATCAAGGTATGTTAGTCCGACTAAGACTAGCTCAATTTCAGTCGGACTAACGTGTTTACATGACATTAAGAAAACCAAATTATTGTCTAAGAGCGACTAAAATCAGACTTTTACTACGCATGTAAACACTGTTGGTCATATTTTAGTAATCATTTAATTCAGGCCCTTTCTATTTTTCTATTTACCAAAAACTGTGTTTGCTTCACTGCATGTGCAATTTTAAAGGTCCAGTGTGTAACATGTTATTACCTGAAATGTAATATACTACCTTTACGTGTATTTGTCCAAGCGCATAATCACTTTCAAATAAAAAAAGTTTGCTTCAAACAAGTACTTTATGTACTTTAGGCAAAGGCCTTGCTTCAGAGACTTACATTTATTGTTTTAAAGCAGAAGCATACCACACATTCTGGAATGTGAAGTCCACCTGTTCCCTGAAGTTCCCTGAAGTGCTTGGGCAAAGGAATAATGAGTGTAGCAGCACTGTGTTTGTTCCACTTTGCGGTCTGACCACTAGATGTCACTCACTCTTACGCACTGGACCTTTAAGGAATGCTTTATTTCCACAATTTCTTTCTGTTTCTTCTTCATCATCATCATCAAGGTGTTACAGAGTGAAAAATGTCACCTCTAGCCAATTCCACAGTGGCACGTAACCACTTTAAAACATTGTTGTTGAAGTTGTTTTATCGAAAAGATGCTATTCCAGTTGTAGACATTCTGAGATACGTGCTTATGTTTTCACTTTGTTATTGTTCATGTTCGAGTTCAATATTATTATTATATTATAATATTATTAAAAAAAAACTTTTTTAATTAACGGGACTAATTATCAATTAACTTCAAAAGACTAAACTTTTAATTGGTTGTCACAAACACAAAGCTTCTCTCCTCCGGATTAATCGTTATTCCGTGGTTTGATCTCAACTCTTTCAAGTGTAATTAATGTCATATTATGACATAATGTGAGTTCAGCATCAATAACATCTGCTGTTTCATGTGGGAAACGCAAAGCATCTGTTGTGTTCTTTTCATTTGTTTTGTACATTTATTTGATTAAGAGTTTCAAAATCAAAACGTTGACGTTGTCGGATGAAAGCAGCTTTCAGGTGATTATTGAAAATGTGTCATTTCTTGTAAACTGCGATGTGAATTTTTTGTTAAGTGTTACAGCATTCGACACACTTATTTTCCATTGTGTATGATATTTATTTGTACCGCTTGCAAATAAACATATTTATCAAATTTGGTCAGGAACTGGAGTAGTTTGAGGCGCGGATGAGCACAAGATGTGACTCAAAGACATGAGTTTATTGAATATATGCGAAGATATTTTAGCTAATTTCAAAATAAAAGTGTTTCTTTTGATATGGAATGATATATAGTTTACGACAACAATGTATTAATGCAAAGTGAATCTATTAATAAAATAAAACAGTAATAACTTGATATTAAGTAGCGGGCCACAAGGAATCAATTAAGGGGTTTCATGTTTACGGGTTGTGAGTTTGAGACCTTAGTGTTGCACTGATGAATAAAACATAAAACCCACAGCTGAATGAAATGCAGATGATTTAGCTGTCACGTATTAAATTACAGAAGAAAAGTGACTGTCTCCATGGCAACCAGGTTAAGCTCAATATGCTGGTGCTGAGACAAGTGTAGAATAGATGTTTGTGCATAAATGTGGCCAAACATATCACATTAAAGGTGATAAATGTAAGAAATTAAAATTACATAAAGACATAGAATGAGCATGACGTGTCATCAGAGGTTAAGGATGCTGAACTAAAATATTGTGCAGCAAGTATATTCACTAGACAAATTCAAATGTACATGCTGCAAGCTCTGTGTATGTTTTGATTTGGACGAATAAAAGTGGAGAGAAAGTCGATGCTGTTGTGGATAAGGTCAGCCGAGGTCAGCCAACACTCTCCTGCAATTTGTTGGTGGATATTTAAAGTATATTGTGTTTTTTTCACTCACATTATTGTCACCCTGTCGTCTCTAATGTGGACTCACTCTCAATCTCTACCAAAATCAACCAAATAAGATAAATGTTAGTAAAAATAAAGCATAAAGTTGGATGAATCCACACCTTCAATCGTTTGAATCAGGATCATTTTAAAGCTCTTTAAACGGTAAAAGTCCCCGTTGTACATATTTTACATGTATCCCCTTTACAAAAGTTTATTTTAAAATCATCAGCTGTGCATACATATCTAAGGTAACCATATATCGTTTAGCATCTGATGATAAGCAACTACCCAAACTTCAGAAAAGAAGGTGGGAGGCAGTCGCCCCACCTAGGCTGCTGTGTCCTGTGTGGCTTCATGGTAGGAGTGTGGAGTGGCAGTAAAACAAAACCACATCCACAAACACAACCACAGCAAATGACACGGGCACTAAAAGTTCCTCAGTATTATTAGAAGGCCAGTTTAAACCAAACACTGGGACTGAGGAATGGACAGAGATGCACAGAGAAAAAGAACTGCTTAGTAGGAGTTTTCTAGATCAACTATGCTGGTACATATATATATATATATATATAAAACCATATGTATGTATATGTATATACATATATACAGTATGTCGTGTTTGACTATCGTACATCTCTGTGTCTTTGACCGCCACTCAGCTGCTATCTGTTCCAAGCGCCTCTTACTCAATTTAATTACAGGCCTTTGTCAAACATGTTCCATGACAGGCCTGCACTGACACCCACCACACCCACCAACAACAGTGCACCATGTGTGCAAGCTGCAGTATCATCTCCGGCCACTAGAGGGATCAGAGGGTGGACAGGGTGCAGCAGAACAAACAGGGTCACATTTTTAGCATGAGTGTGGTTTTCAGGAGCATTTCGGGGACAGGTGTTCAGGTGAAAAAGGGACAATAAAAAAATCACGTTGCACTTTATTTAATCAGTAGTTTGATAGAGAATTTAAAACACAAATACAATCTTTAAATTTAGAACTGAGAACAGCTATTAAGGTCTGATTTGTGACTTCTTGCCACATATTTATTTATCTTTAACTCCAGCCATTTAACTTTTTCCTCTTTCTGTTTGCTGGTCTTGGACAGCAGCTCAGTAATGGTGGTGTGCAGACACTGTTTTGTTATGTGTCATTTGGTCATTCAAGCACAGCATCCACTGTTTATTTACTGATACTGAATGTGCGTGCCACTCAGACTCTTCACTGGCTCCTTCTCTGTTTTCTCAGTCCATTCTTTGCTCACTTTACATCCCTGCTGTTTCCTTTCTTATCTGTGTTCGTACGTCAGTTCCTTCTCCATGTTTCCATTCGCTCGGTCTGTGAAAGGTTCAAATGTATCAAACAAGCAGCTGCAGACAGCTCAGTAAGTCATATACCCATTCACAGTGAATTAACCGATTATCCCTTCTCCAAACAAAGCGGTTCTGCTGAAAATCCCCTTCCTGTTTTGTTATGATAATCTCCTTTGGTTTAGTGTATTTTCACGACAGAGACATTTGATGGTGTTCCAGTAGAAGTTGGATGTTCAAAGTGGAAGTGTGTTGTTGCCATGCCAGAAAAATGTAAATAAATTGCACATAATACTATGAAAACACTTTGCTAACAAATTGACATTACAGCACAGTAACAGTGTTGTAATAATTCGTAGTAGGGAAGTAATATAATGGCTAAATCATCTTTTATTTACTAACCATCAATAGTTTGTTAATAAAACATTCCAATTAACAAATTCTGATTTCCGAATCTATTAAAGTTAAGTTAGTTACTTAGTTAGTTAGTTAATTTATTTGTCCCCAGAGTAATAATTCCTATGTGATGTTCACTTTCCGAGTCTAAAGTTAGTTTCTAGTGTCAAGAATTAAAATCTTTACTGTTGAAAAATGAACATTATCTATCAGGTAGATGATCCGCTGTGGCGACCCCCAAAGGGAGAAGCCAAAAGAGGAAGAATATCTATTAAACAAGTTTAAAACCTTTTCATTCACTGACTCTTTGCCACATTTGTGTCCCGGAGGACAGCATAATAACAGAACTCCGAATAAAATGGACTGTGAGCATGAAATTTAAATCATTGTTGGAAATGTTAAGGGTAATCTTAAATTGGCAAAGTCCAGTTTAAAAAAAACAAAAAACTAAATATTTAAAGAAAGATAGATATGGATAATGCTATTACTGGCACTTATTTTTTTCCACGTCATGCACTGGTGTCAAATATCGGGCAATAACGTGAACTTCTCGTGCTATTATATGTTATTATATACTATTATGATTCATTCATTCATTCATCATCCGTGGCGTGGCAGCGATTTGCTTCTGTAGTTCAACTTTTATTTATCTTCCAGTAGAACAGTGCTGTGATTCCTGACTGTCTTGGCACGTTACAGCAGCTCCACTATTAACGTCTTGTTGACTTTTCCAATGTGTCATAAATTTGGCTGGCTACAGGACCGCTGATAGTGTCCACTGAAATCATTGACTGTGACCCATCTGCCACACATGAAGCGGGACATTTGACCGTGGGGGGCGTTTTTGTCAGTCAGCAGACCGTGGTGGGGATGAAGATGTGGCATCCCCCTCAATCAGCGACGGCACAGAGGAACTTCCTGTGCGGCTGCAGCGGCTCTGATTGGCCCGTTTAGGGAGAAACAGGAAACGTGGAGACGTATATCAGTCAGCTGGAGGCTAACACTCGAAGGCTGTGGAACAATAAACACCACTCTCACACACACAGGTTCTGCCGTAATAGGACCAGGTTTTGGTCTCCGTGCCAGAAAAGGTTCTCAGGGGGTAACACACACATGTTTGTGCAGCATTCAAAGTGAGGACCCTCATAGAAATAATGCATTTCCCAGCCCCTTACCCTAACCATCCAATTTTGACCCTAAAAGCACTATAAAGCTGTGAGAACCAGTCAAAATGTCCTCATTTCCCCAAAATGTCCTCACTCGCCATGGTTTATATACGGTCCTCACAAAGCATTAAATACAAGAACACACACACTATAAAAACATTTGGCTGCTGTTGCTAAGGCTGTTGCTAATTCATGTCACACACAAACACATACTATATAGTGGCCCCGGCTACTCTTACAGACGCGTTTAAACATACACAGTTTTACTCAACAGTCCTTAACGCAGTGTCTGGTTCATATCACACTGCTCGTGCATTAGTAGTAAGCAATTAATCTCCCTCCTGTCACGTTGCTAATCTGGAATTGTGAAGCAGAAGGCAGCAGTAGCATGGAGTCTTGTTTAAAGGGAGTTTCTGCTGCGGCGTTGTTGTTGTAACAGTCTTTTAAATGATAGTAGAATTTAAGGGAGTTGTGACAGAACTGTCATTGTGGACTAACAGAGACTCCATCTCACCTCCAGACAGTTGCCAGACAGTTTTGTCTTCCATGCTGTCAATGTTTAGTTCTAAGACATACGCGCGTCATATTTTTTTTTATTCAAAATACTAATAAGTTTAGCGGCTGTCCACATGAAAACAAGCCTAAGTGAATCCGCCAACATTTTAAAACGCCACTGTTGCGTTTTTGTGTAGACAACAATACAGATGATGTCAACGTCCCATCTGTCTTTCTCTGGCATTCACAGCTTCATTGGTGCTGTTGCAGCGTAGCAGTGCTACAGCACCAAGTACAGGCCTGGCATATGTACTACAGTTTTGGATATTTTCCTGTGAAGATTTACTGAGAACCTTTTCAAAGCGACATAGAAAAAGATGGTTTACGTTTGTTCCGTGTGGGTAGGGCCTTAGGCTTTAATTTTCACTTAAATCTTTAATTATGAAGTATCCAATATAGTACTTAATAATTTTGAGGGACAACATCTGTTGTAACTTGCAGGTAGCTTATGCTACATAGCATACGGGGAACAGATAGTAGTTTATTCTTCTGTGGATTGTGGATTCGAATGGCAGTCAGCGAACCAGCTTATATGTGCATTACTGCCACCTACTGGACTGGACTGTGGCTGAATGGATAGGGTAGGAAAATATAAGACTAGTTAGTAAGAAATAAATCTCATGAGCTAGATATTTACCTGTCACAACCACATTGACAATCAAGATCCTCAAGGTCGGCAGATTATTATTAGGTCAAGCAGGACAGACCATGTGACCCTGTGTGCTTGCCTTTTACTTGACCTGTTTGGATGTCATGGAAACCAAATCCAGTTATCACAACAAAAAAACACACACACAACAAATTAGACTTTTTCTCATGTTTTTTATTGTTGCTGGAACATCAAATGTTATGACTCTGGCTGGACATTCATTGATATTGGCCCCTACGTTATAGATAGTACGTGTCACAATTACTTTCTACAAACAACTGGTACAAAATGATGTTTTACTCTGGAAGATGAAACTATTTCAGGCCCAAAACTCAGAAGAACAGTCCTCATACTACACCATAATATATTCTGTGATGTGAGTTGACAGTGAATGTACACACACTTACAACACACAACATTGACGGGGTATCGGTGTCGCGTTACAACCAACAACAATGGTTGTTGTGGGTGTTTTCTGACCCATAATACAGTATGTACTACTTCTGAGGCTGTGTTGTGTACCTTTGTTATATTAAAAATAATCCTGCATCGTGGTGAAAACATGTTTGTTATACTTTTAAGGCAAATGTAGGATAATGGTGTTAGGAACAAACACACTAAATAGAGGATCATAACACCAACTGAAAATCTTTGAATTGCTGACGTCTAGTGGTCGAATTCATCACCTTGCGAGGACACTAAGACTGCCTCGCATTTCAGCCTTTGTAGGCTGCATCTCAATGTCAGAAGGTGTTAAAATGCATCACAAGGACAAGGTCTGTCCCAATTTTGGGGCTCAGACAAATGTATGTCCAACTGTCCAACATATCCCAAAATCCACTGAGCAACAGAAAAGATTGGTTTGGGAATTTTTATTTAAATAGCTATGGTGATTTGTCAATAATGTTTCCCTTGATATTACGTTTTTAATGTTGCCGTTTGTGGTTGTTCACCTACTTGCAGCTAGAACCGCTAGAGTAGACGCTCGCGGTTAGGCCGCTCTATTTAACAATGTTGACATCAACCAGAGAGGGCGCTAAATCCCTATTCATATTCAGCTGGTGTTACAATCCTCTTGGGAAGGCACTGCACACATAGATATTTAGTTCTGGGTCACAAACAAGTTAATAATTCTACGAGAAATTCATTAATTAGGTTCGTAATACAAAAAAAAAGCTCACAACAAAAACCACAAAATAAACAGAATCCTACAGTACATCTGGACAGAGTATGACAGTTACACATTTACAGACACAAAAACATTTTCCCTTTGGTGATTAACTTTGAATAATATATTTTATATACACACACACACACACACACACACATACTGTACACATATACTTACAATGGTATACAAAGAGCGACTCACTGGTAAACAACAGACACACACAGACAGAAAGTTTAGTTGGTTTGATATATAACCTGAATCAATATGTGGTTAGAAAAAAATGGTGACAGTGAATGTCAAATACTGATGGTTGAGTTTAAGTTAAATTAAAACAAAAAAGTGGCACTCCTGCAGCTAGAAAAAAAACAACTGATGATTGTTTCCATAGAATGTTGCGCAACTTTGACAATTAAGAATGCCAACTGACTTCATGTTAGCGCTGTGGTTTCAGTCCCTGACAAACATCTTGCTTCCAGTAAAACATTGGACTGAAGTTTTGGCTTTGATTCTCACCCTGGGCTGTCAGCTGGTGGAAGCTGTGTCTGTGAATTCTGGCCAAAAATGTTTTGATTTAAGTCACGACAAAACATCCAGCTGGCAGTTGCTTTTTTTTTTCTTTTTTTCTTTTCTTTAACACTTCGCGTCATCAAATCGCAAATTTGACCTGCAGCTGGAAAAGAACCCACGAGCCAATGGCAGACGTCAGGAAAATAATGTAACGCCACATTCACTGTGGCACTGGCTCAACTCTGGCTCCCTACTCACCAAGTGCATTCATTAAGAAAACACCCTAAAGGCTTCTGAGTGTTAACATATGAGTAAACTGTAATACGTCATCGTCGTCAGCAGATCTATGAATCACGACTGGGGTAAACACTTTATAAAGATGTTAAAGTAAACATCAACATTATCATATCCTCCCCAAAACCATCTGCTTTTGTGACATAAAGAAAACACGGTTTATTCTGAATGATGAAAAAAAGTACCTCAACAAATTTGCCCCAAAAAATAGTAAAAATTGATTTCATCAATTCTGGTCTTTTCTTTGGCTCTGCCTGCTGCGTTTGAACTCATATACAGTATTTTAAGTGTGTATGAATTAGTGACATCTACTGGTGAGACTGCAGATTGCAACACACGTTGCACATCGGGAAACTACAGTGGCATTTGCGTAACAGCAAGGAAAGAGTCACCACTTGAAACGCACTCAGGCTAGTTTGTCCGTTGCGATTGCCGTAGGAACATGGCGGCACAGGATGGCAGCCGCCATAAGTACGCCTAAAGTATGTAAAATGGCTTTTTATAAAGCTGTGAAAACCCAAACAATTTCATTCATTTTAAGGCAGTTCTACGCTTATTCAGAGATAGTTATTTGAAGTCTGCCAACATTTACTTTTTGGATTTTTAGATATTTGCTTGAAATTAAAGAACTAAATTTGACATCATAAAACTACTATCCTCCCTCCTTTTCTTTCCACGTCAGCCTCACGGACACAGAGACCCTCGATAAAACCGCGAAAGGAAAACAACTCAGCGCATTTCATGTCATACTCGGGAGTCTGTTAGCACTCACCAGCTATGACCTTCACCTTGTCTCCACATAACACTGCCTGCTTGAAAGAACTGCAAACATCCTCCTCCTTCTTTCACTCCTCAGTCTGGTCAGATCCCTGGTACAACTTGTCTTGAATTCCTTCGAGAGAGTAAACAACTCGGGGTTTCTCTCTCAGATCCCGGAGAATTCATATGTTTAAGAAGAAGCTGATAGGACATAATTCACAAAGTGACGGAATGCTGAATCCCTGTAATACAGTATTTAGTCCACTGACGATGCCTCTTCCACAACAGTCATTTTTGATAAGTCGCTAAGCATGTCAAACATGTACATATTCGTTCCTCTCGTAATCACTGGCTGGATTATGAATTCATTTGCCACTTTTGGTGTCTATAGTTTCTAAGTTTCTAAAAATGGCAGTTGGTATTTTAAATTTAAATCTTTTTCCAAATCTGGGTTCTGGCCTAAAATAAGAATTAACGTTGGAAAGGACTTGGGGAGGGGGGCGGGCGGTGCGTTATACTGGCATTACCTTCATTTCACAGATTACTTTTAAATAGTTCATATCAGCATTGCCCGTAACAGCACATTTAATGCAGACAGAAAATAACAAAAAAAATACTAACAGCCTATCAGAGTCCTTGAAGATCAGACTAGCCCTTTGTGCTCTTTCTCCAACACAGAGATAGTCCCTTTGCATCTTTCTTCATAGTTGCCCTCCTTCTTCTTCTTCTTCATCATCATCAAACTTCATCTATACCGCTCCTTCATTCCGACTTTTATCACCTCTGTAGTTCCCTCTTGACCTTCAATACCTCCGATTACCAGTCACTGTTTCCACGAAAGATTAACCCCCTGTAAGCAGTCGGATTAACCCCCATGACGTCCAGCTCTGCTTTATACTACCGAGTGTTCGTTGTGATGGTGGTGGTGGTGGTGGTGCTGCGTGCCACTGCCGCTCAGCACCGTGTGGTTGATGGACGACGCCGACCGGTCGGACCCCTCCGCCGCCGTGCCGTTGACGTTCTCCTGCCGCTGGCAGCACAGGATCTGCCGGAAGGTGGCGCTCATCTCCTTGTCTCGGTAGGAGTAGATGATGGGGTTCATGGCCGAGTTGAACTCGGCGAGGAGGAGGAAGAACTTCTCGTAGGTGAGGACGTTACAGTTGGCGCAGAAGACGTCAAGGAGGAGGATGACCAGGCCGGGCGTCCAGCAGATGATGAACGCGCCTGAGGAGACAGAGGACAAAAAAATACTTAAAATGACAGATTTATGATACAAAGCCTACATCTATGCTCAATTAACACAGATTAATCAGATGACACTAAGTCTTCATAATACATTGTTTATGTGCAGTAAGACCTTATCAGAAAATCATGTGTGCATAACAATGTATTTTTCCAGTATTCTCTTTATTGGTTTAATGTGAGAATCAGAAAGTCCATTGGTGGTTTGCTTGATCGTCTAGACTTTTATGGAAAAAGTGGTTGTTTTCGGGGGGGTTTGCACTCTGCTGAGTGCAATTTGAGTTTTTCTGACACAAAACCAAAGTCACTCTACTGCCACAATGCCATCACTTCACAACCACACCACTGTCCATCTACAGAACAAAAACAACCACACCACTTTGAGCACAATCTACGAGAGTGTTTTTGTTGTGGCTGCATGAGGTTACCGGCTAGGGAGCCCCGGGAACCATAAAACACTTCAATTCCAATCCATTACCTGCAATTTACTGTGTGTATCAAGAAAAAAAATCAATACACCTCCCATTTACAGTACCTTCACAACAATATATGATCTCAGTGAACACAGTTTACTTCCGGTGCAACAGCCTGTCTGTCTACATGATTTTAAATGAGCAGGAATATATCTGGTCAGGTGAAATGTGTTTATGTGGATTATCTTAGCGACAAACGCCTCCTAAAAGTTGAAGAACGGCGGTCTTAAAAAGACAAAACAAAACCTCGTTGAATTAGTAACATCTATTCCATGGCTTCCGACAGAAACACGGCGGCACAAAATGGCGGCCCATGTGAAGGCCGTTCAGTCTGAAGTACATATAAAAGTCTTATTGCAACGCTACGGAAACCAGACAAGTTTTATTTTGTTGTAATTATACATGTAAATTAAGTGCGTTAGCACAAATATAATGCCTATACGTTGTATATTGAACTTTTGTAAAAGCGTTATTAAGGAAAATGACATGTTTTATCTCCTCCCCTTGGATAAAATAGCTGCATTTATTGTGTGATTTGACTTGTCCCTGTTAGACAGATATGTCATAATTAATTCAGAGTATGTCTTCATGTAATTCATGTTGAAATTAGATTTGCAAACCAAGACAGACCCTTAAACCTTTGAAAGTTATAAAGGCCAGTTTCAGAGAACAATCATCCGTCTCTTAATGAGAAACAGAAATGATCTACCTGACCCCATCTGATGCAACACTATCTTTCCCAATGAGATTACATGGAAGTGTGTTAACACAGCGGGGAAGGGTGGTCATCGCTCATAAACGTCAGGTTCACGCTTCCACAGATGCTACTCATCCTAACGCTGAAACAAATGCACGACAGTAAACTTCCGTCTGGAAGAGAAATGAGATGAGCAGAGACGGTAGTGACAGGCCGGCATGTTATCTGTTTGTGTTGTGCTGACCTCACTTACCAGCTATGCAGGACGACTCTCCAGGGTTCAGATACATTTTTCAGACACTTTGCAACCCAGCAGAGAAGAAATATCCAAACTATTTGTCTCTCAGTGTAACTTGTTTCTTCTATGGACGCCACAAAAAAAAACAAAAAAAACAGTTTTCTTATCTCACTTTTGACACAAACCATGTCAGAATAACAACTGAAGCCCAATCTTTATCTTTATATAAGTTCAGCTGAGTGTCGGGATCATTAAGTGCTTCTTTACGATTCATCCAGCTCTGTTTGAAATGTGCATGAAATGCCATTTTGTCCAAGTCTTCCCACAGGAATCAGGAATAAAATGGTCTTTGTGCGATACTATGACCTGAGAGGTTTCCCCTGTCGGATTCTTTCATTTCCTCTCTGAATCCTGGGATATATAGTTGCGTGAGTTACACCCTTCATCTCAAAATGACCTCTTTACGTTGACGCCAGTTTACTAAGATAACACGGAGCAGCATTAAGAGTCCAAACCAGGTTCACAGAGGGTAAACTTGTGTTTTTGTTTATGGAAGAAACGAGTCATTGACCTTTGAGTTTCTCTGACTGTGAGCAGCAGTAAAAGACAGACTTAGATTACATTTTCTGGGGATGTAGAATGTAGCCCATGAAAGTAGAGATTAGATTTTGACAGTGATCTGGACACGATTACAGATTCGGGAGTTCACCTTGTGAGAGAGGAACGTGTACTGACACTGAACGGCCTGTAAATGCTTTCTCTTGTTCTACTTTTCACGTCAAACTATTTGCCGTGTCACCTCACAAATATGTCACATGGAAATGTGGCAAATGAGACAGGAAAAGAAATTGGAAAATTTAGAGAGAGAAAGTAAACAGCAAGGCTCCCTCCTACAGAGGTCTGGGAGTTTGAGACTAGAAATGTACGGAAAGCTATTTTGACACTTTTCAGTGCTTGATTGAATTAGGAAACACAGTAGTAAGAGCTGATGTATGGGCGCTGGAATGTCCCACATTATTACACATTGTGTTTCTTGATTAATCAACTATAATTCTAAGATGTGTACTCAGATTCAACCTTGTTGAGAGTAGGGAAAAAAGCTGTGTTTTCACTAAGTATCGAGTGCACGTCTGTAACAGTAAACTTTAATCTGGCTTGCATTTCCACTGTAGGGTGTGTAGGCCAGATGTTGTTTACTATATCAGCAGTAAAAACAGCAAGAAATCATACCAGACACTGGTAATGTGCTGTTAAATTTTAGTCGGACTAAGACAATAGTTTGGTTTTCTTAAAACACGTTAGTCCGACTAAAATCGAGCTAGTCTTAGTCGGACTAACATATCTGGATAAAGCTATTCATAGTCTGATTACTCCTGCATGTATATACTTAGTCAGATGAGAGTTGGACACATCTTTGACACAGAAGTAGAAGGAGACGACGTACAGGCATAAGGCAACAAGAAACTGATTCAATCCGTTTACAGAGGTGGAGTCAGACGTCAGAAGTTGTCCGATTGCCTGTCTTAGTCTGACTACGGCCAAAGCATGAATTGACTGTGCATTTAAACATACTGAGTGTAGCCCACCACTTAATTCACCAAAGACAAAGAACATGACCCAATAATACTGTATTTTTAGTGGGACCTTCCAGATCAGTTAGTTTGGTACCCTTCACAACTTTTGACAATCAAAATACAAGGTCCTAATGATGAAATAATTACCATTTTTACATCAAATGTTGTTACTTAAATCATTTCTTACAAGGAAATCATATTTTGAATCCATATATTTTTGATAAGGACAATCAAACAAGTGAGTTCTTTTGTGTTTTGTCACACAATCATTTTCGTGAGGAAATGCGCTTCCTTGAGAGTGGGAACACTCTGGGAACAAACACGAGGAAATAATTGAGACCAGACTGTGGCACTGAACCCCGCACTCCCACAAACACACAAACACAAAAACTGAGGGTAGACGTGGATAAACACTCACATGTGCGCACGCAAGCGCTCACTTGCATAATTGCACATGGCAAAAAAACACAGCTGGAGGAGCACTTGAACACAACAGTTGGACTGTTTGCGTCGATGGAAGCACTCACAAAACGGTCCAACCCTTCCTGACAAGCTTGGCCCAACACTCACGACTGCAATCAAACAGTGAGAGCAAGGATTTCGAGGTGGTTTTTTTCTGCCTCTGCTCACCACCGACCCCCATCGGGTTGTGAAACAAGGATTCCTTTCCTCATCTAGCTTCATATCCGCCAGGAAGGACTTTCCTCTAATGGCTGACGTTTCACGTTTCATCAATTTGTCATCATCAGGGCGCTGACATTGTTTTCCAGTGTTACTGACGCAGATATTCTTCTCCGAACGACAGCAGCTTGTTCTATTGTCCTCACAGTCACATGTGGTGCCGGCAGAGAATTGCATAAATATGAGGTTGAATGGCTTAAAGGATCACGCTGGTGGTCCTGCGTGTTTAGCCCTTTGACTAGAGCTAACATGTTTTTCTGATTGCCTGCATTTCAGGCTGCCATTGAATGCCAGATATTTGGAAAACAACTCGCAGAGATTTGAAACATGCACAAGAGTGAATATCATGGCAGCCATTTTTATAGCCTTAATGTATTGTGTCACATTAGCTATCAACCATTTCTCTCAGAGCTGAGGCCCACCCAATTATTTCCATATTCATGACAGCAGTAGCCCCTCGTCGTAGGCACAAATTATCCTTAAAGTGGAACGGCCAAAATTAAAGTCAGAAAACATTTTAAATAACAAAATGGCTCCAGTGCTACGTGGGTGTGGGCCAGTAACAGGGTTTACAGGACAAGAATCAGACTCAACCTCCTCTATAAGAGGTGTTACCGTGCTATAAGAAGGTCATACTAAAGTCACACTTGCACTACAAACCCCAATACCCAAAACCTTTACATCACAATGTGTTGTTTGAACAAGCAGTAGTTGCCACTAAGGCTGGACCAAAAACGTTATCATGAAAAAAGGGTTTGGGATTCTTGGGATAAAATGTCATTTGAAACCACTCTGGTCATTCTCCTCTGACCTCTAGCATCAACAAGGCATTTCAACCCAGAGAACTGATACTCCATTCTCTGCAAAGAGCTAGAAGTGGTTGGAAAATGTGTGAAAATCCCAGCGGAGCAGCAGTCTGTGAAATACTGAGACCAAAGTCACATTTCTTCCACATTCTGTCGCTCAGTTTGAACTTCAGCGACTTCTTTGTCAACATGGTACAATTTCAAAATGACCACTTGACTCCCCGATGCTGATAAAGTTGTGTCTCACACCTCCTTTGAGTCTGCACTGATGTGTTCCACATGTAGTGACATGCTAAACTCATTATCGAGCCCCATGTTCTGCTATCTTGGATTCTCACGTCTTCCTCTTATCTCTCTTTATGCCGACTTTGGTTTCCACTAACGCGCGGTTCTCCCGGGCCCTTAAGAATGAACAAACACGCGGTATTAAATGACTTTTCTCATCCTCCCGTACAGTACGACTCTCTCTCTCTCTCTATGTTTTCCTCCTGCTGGTTTCCTGGTGCCTCCCTTATTCTCTACACGCTTCACCATTACACAGTTCTCGCTCTACTCGGCTCGACTCGCTTTGTTTTCCATTACTATGGTAACTCCTAAACGTGGGCGGCTGTAGTGACGTCATTTTATACGTGACACAAACACACTAGTGACGAGCGCTGCACACAGAAAAGTTATTTTCTGTGTGTTGAATCATTAGAATCAGTTAAAAAGATTAGTTACGGAACTGAAATACGACTTAACGTGTTCGACAGTGCTGTCGCTAAATACGTCAGACTCCGCTGTTAAATATTGAGATTTTAGACATTTCCTTTGCTAAATGTTGTTGATTTAGGCATATTTTTAAGTTGTTTTAACTTTAACTTACAGTTCGGTATTGTTCCCTTTGATTCTTGTGTCGGACATCTGTCGACATCGCATTTTAGTATTGGCTCAGCTTGCGTAGAAGCAAGTACTTAAAAAAAAAAAAAGAACCCCACCAGGTTCTTTTGCTAATGGAAAAGCAAAATACATTATTATTTGCTTATAACTGATGTAAGATGTGGCCTGGCATGACAAGCCCCGCCCCACTCTAACCCCATAATACAGAAAAAGACACACTGAAAACAGCACCAGTGCAGTAACCTCCAAAAACAATGTGCACATGATGGATTTCATTATATTTAACTAGATATGTATTGAAAATACCCACATTTTATTTGCAAAAACAAACTGCTAGAGTGCAAGTTCTGTGCAAAAAAACGGTGTTGATGCATATTCTTGCACATTTCTGAGTGTGGTTCTATATGGAAATCCTGTCCCTTTTGTGGTGGGCGCATAACTGCCTCATCAGATATAGACTACAGCACTGCATGTGGTCACGCCTCGCTCCCATCGCTTCCTAACACAACCATCAACTGTGGTCGTGACCAAGATCCCACTAAAATAAGTGAGCAGTCAGAAAGCATTATGCAGCGTGTCTCTGTAATGGCTCCTTCTCCCTCACACACAGAGTGAATATTAGATAAAAGTTCACATTCAGTCGCTTGAGTGTTTACAGTAATTAATAAAGAGGGCCTGTGTTGCCAGGGTCACGGTGATCTAATGGTTGTAGAAAACACTTTTGACTGGAAGTACAGTGAGTTCCTTGAAATGGAAATAATGAGATGTCCTCCGTTCTCTTAGCGCAATAAGACACTAATTTATCTCCAAAGTATTTGGTCTGCAGGTTTTCAAGGTTTCAAACTGACAGTACTTATCTCTTCTTTTGCCACTGTGGTTTTATGGGACATAAAATGAAAAACAATGCACAATAGGAAGTGTACTTGGGAATAACACAGTTTGTCACAGTCGTGCCAGTCACCGTCAAATACTAATAAAAGGAAAAAACAAACTGCATCTGATCCAAAGCAGCACTTTGGCCTCTCTGTTTTATTTGATTCAACTTCAAACTGATCCTGGTCCGGTCATTTCCTGCAACTGTTTTGCTTTCAGAATTGTTTGCGTATGGCTTTTTGATGCCATCTGACTCTGTTATTTCTACTCATGACTGCAGATGTGTTCTGACAACAAAAAGTCTCTGGCACGTTTTCGCTGATTCTGGTTTTTCGGCGTAGATCAATGAGAGTTAATACTCGTTCTGTTTTAGGACACGTGAACTATTCATTAAAAATAATATCACTCCTAAGAATCACAAAACAAGTAAAAGCAAGGTACTGAAACATACACGGAATTTCTTGGAGACTTGATCAGAACAATATTTGATTATATTTAAGTTTATTGTACTGAAAGCGCTGTTCTAAGGAGGAGGAATAAAAGTCCCAGAATATTGTCAGTGTCACACCATCTGCTCATAGCTTGATGTGAACCAGTCAGAAGCAAGACTTAGACAAAGAGTCTGGATACAAGTTCAAAATATAGATATGACTGTGCCAATAAATCACAAAATCTCACGTGTAAAGGCCTTTGGTAAAAGCGTCTTTTCGATGGTCCACTCTGGAGACATTTCAACGATCCAATAAAACACGTTTGAGGAAGACGACGATGCCAGAAAGTACCAACTGACGCAGCTGAGGCGGATTCATTAGGACAGATGTCGCCACTGTGAGTGTTTCAGTGATTAGAAAGGTCTTGCACACACACACACACACACTTAAAGAAAACAGGTGATGTTAGAAGATGCATAACGGTCATGCTTTCGCCCTGATTCACCTCACTTATCTCTTGATTATTTCTGTTACAGTTCAGCTGTTTAAATCCATAGATGTAAATAACTGGCAGTATTGATTCCAGATAGTGTTCTCTCCCTGAATATGAAGCAAACCTGCTTTTACCGGATCACCAAAGATCCCAAGACGGAGCGATAGGAACCTGACGATGAATTCTGCCAGTGTAAGTAGCGATCACTTCATACCATGTACAGATTCTAACACTGTACTCCACAGAGATGTGTATGAGTCAGTATCCTGCCATCTGTTCCCATGTGTTCCGGCGATGGTATGTCTTGGCGCTCCTCACTGTCTGATGATGCGATCCCATACGACACCGCAGGCTTTAAGATAATCAGTTCATTCACAGAGGGCCCCAAACATGAGCCAACACCTGACCCACACACACACACACACACACGAGGGTCATGGCTAATTTGTCCCACAGAGGACTGATGGGGAGAATCTCTGTTCGTGTCATTCAAATTGATTTTTGAGCGGAGAGGCACAAGAGGCCGGAAGCTATAGCGAGACCGTCCAAGCACTGATGTTTAAACTGTATTTTTCACCTCTAATTCTGGTACAAGCCTCATATATAGTGGCGTGTACTTTTGGGACAGAATCAGTATTTTATACACTATGTGTTTTATACACAAATCAATGTCTTTGTCTCTGAAACACTTCTACTCAGGTGGTGTAGCATGGTTGCTGCCTCTGGTAGGACCTGTATGCAGAATAGGTGTAGGTGAATAGCCAATAGGAGCACCTGTTGTCTCCCTGAACTGTCCTATGATTGGACAAAGTCTCCTGTCACTCTCTGGACCGCACCCTGCTGCGATTAGTCAAAGTTCCCAAAGGTTATCACGGAATCATTAATCACCCCTACTGTACATTTAAGTGCAAGTTTTATTAAATTACTAATGGTTTTACCGCACAAAGTGGTGGTTGCTTGGTGTAAGAGTGCTGATAAAGGTCTGACAGCGGCTGTTAGTACTAAATTCTGCTCTCAGTAGTGATATTTTTAAGGTTTCATTACCTTATATTGTTTTATTTACACACTATACTCTGTGAATGTTTCCAAATTCATTCAAAACTTGGCATCAGGTGTCATTTTTGTGCCTCCTCAAATGCGTGAGAATGAGAATGTTTATTTAAATGGTGTTTCCATGTGTGTGTGTGTGTGTGTGTGTGTTTTGTTTTGAGAAGCCAGATCCTGGTTAATTTTTTCCCATCAGATTGTGAATGGAGCCAACGCTGTGTCCTACTGTCCTCCACTCTGCCTGGGGATTCGTGTGACTGGTCGCCAGCCAATGTGAGCACACGCACTTTGCCCATGAATGTGTATGTGCGTGAAAGTGTGCGTAACTTTAACCTTCCCATCCTGTCCTTCTGAGAAGAAATCATCCGTAGCTGGTTTTACAGCATCCTGAGAAGGACAAGTGGAGAGGACACTCGGCAGCAGGGGACCATTTATGATCATCTGGTCAGCAGATGGGAGAAGCTGGAATGGGTACTGCTTTGGGGATGTACTTTATGGTCAAACGGCAAAGGCTGAACTCATCTTAACCTTCCCTGAAGAAGACGAAGACAATCACGAGTCAATGGCAGCTCCAACTCCCATGGACACCGAGTGTCTCATGGCTGTTTTTGATTCGTGCCGTCCAGAGAAACACAGGAACAGGGAGTTTTTCTCTAAATCAACGGGGGAAGAAGTGTCGGAGAGACGTGAATAAGAGATTGTGTAGTACATCTAACCAGAACAAATACTTCCTTTCCATCAGTGCAACAGAGAAATGTGGCGTTCGTTGACCTCCTCGGTGCTTAAAAAAAAATGACCTCATTCAGAAACAGCGGTGGATTCCTGTCTGAACCAAAACAAATTACACCCTCTTTCAAAAGACGTGTTTTCCCAGTATGGGTCTGGATTCAATAAAACCAAACTAGTGATTTTTTCTTTTTTTTTTGCTTTTTGTTCACAAATTTAAAAAAATAAAAAATAAATTAATAACAATGATATACAGTATGTTGCAAATAAAGGCAATACTGCTCTTACCAGAGGCAAAAACAGCTTTTTTAGCTCAACTGAGCCACATTCCACTGAAATAGAAGCTTTCTGTCTCAAACTGATCATCAAACTGAACCCACAGTGCAAACAAGACAGAAAATGACACCATCCATGTTTATATCGTGTATATATCCCCTATAACCCTTGCTCATGCGTCAGTCACTGTCCTAAACCAGTGCCCTGCATGTTTTATAGGTTTTCCTGCTCCAACACACCTGATTCAGATGGTCGTCAGCAAGCTCTGCAGAAGCCTGATTAACGACACATTGATTAGAATCAGGTGTGTTGGAGCGAGGGAACTTGCAGTGAGAAAAACCCTGTGCTGAACAAGGAAGATAGTAATGTTTAAGCATCACTGCCTGTGTCCTTCTACTGCTGCATCTTTGGTTTTGATCATGTTCTTGAATGGTAACGATTAAAACAAAGCAAGTACACAGCAGTTCACATGTATCACTCTTTTTTGAAAACATTTGGAAATGGTTACACAACCATGTCTGTGATCACAAGCCAGGCCAGATCCTGATATTCTGAAACTGATGGGACGTTTTTTTGGGGGGGGAATCCTGATTTTTTTATGTGAAGACAACATGGCAGGAACAGTCGCAACGACACAGCTGGACTCTCCAATTTACACTCAACCTAACAGTGGCGTGGTTAATGACGGTCGTTCACCTCTACTCCATCAAAGAAGAGCCTGCAGATGACGGGCGGCCGTGCTTGCGCGAGACAGGTTACACAGAAACAAACAAGAACATCTCCAGGCAGCAGATAATGTACCGAATGCGTTCACGTGGAGCACATTCTGCTGTCCACTGCTTTAAATTAAGCTGCGGCGTAAAGACAACAGAAGCAACAGGATGAGATTACGCAGCGCGCTGGAGGACAACTCCACAGAATCCCTAGCTATGTTTTGTCTGGGACCGACACATCCTGCTTCCAGGCACAAAGAAGTCCTTTTCCCACAATTCACACTCCAGTTTACACAAGTTGGTCTGCTACTGTTCTTCAAATACACTACTGTACATACCACAGAAGAGGCCTGGAGACTTGTGAAGTGGGGAACATATCTCTACTGGACGCTGTGACATAAAACTGTCAGACTGTGTCTGAGACACACTGAAAAACCCAGGCGCTGATTCATCACAGAGCTCTGTCACCGCAACACACACTACATACTACATAATATTCCCACACTGTACTATACAGTAGTGTAAAAGCATGACAAAGCCAAGACATGTTGCTCTGACCTTTTATTACCGTAACTCCTAGACTGTTTCTGATAGCTAGAAAATTCAAAAACTATGGCCTGGGGATCTGTCTGATACTGGAAAGCTCTGCGCTCATGTACTCGTCATTCCGGTAGAACATCAGGACTTCTGTAGAACGACCTGGTGAATCCCAAACGAGCTTCACCAGTGCGTCACGCGTTTGTGACAGACTGTCCTCCAATGTAACGTACATATAGGTCGTATGCAGGAATTACGACCTATGTTTACGTTTTCAAAACCAGCGCCCCCTAGCGGTTGTATACATAACAGCAACCACTTCCGCCTTAGACGCGGTATCTAGTAGCTTCGCTGCTGTCAGCACCTAACTATACCACCTTTTTAATATTTTTTTAATTTGTACTACCTAACCCTGTCTTTTTTGCCCTAACCCTACCCTCATCTGTGCATATTCAAGTTGGAAAATACTAGTAAAAACATACCTTTACATTGCATTCAGGCAATAAAGGCTATATGTACGTTTTCAGGGGTTGAAAAAATGACCTATATGTACGTTTCAGTTGGAGGACAGGTTGGTTTGTGACGTCAGCTTCTCTGTACTGTAATTCCTGCATGGCTGAATAAAGGCCAGATATAAAAACTCACTCAAATTTTGACAATACTACAGCCATAAAATCAAACTAAATCCAGACGGCCTGATTATCATGACGCTCATAAGAGGGTTACGTGATTTTCCACCAAATAAAGGTTTATTTTCAAGACTGACAATTTGCAGGAGATGACATTTTTCCTTTAAGAATCACAGTAAAAGACTGTGGTTGCAGTTCAAATTGAGCCAGTTACTAACAATGAGTAACTTAATAACATCAACTCAATGAGTCTGAATCTACTTTTATCCATCACACTGCATAATACGACATATTTAAGTGCTATGACATCAATCCTTCTATGTATCCCACCTTTGCAGCTGAACTAAGCTCAACAGAAAAGCTATGGTGCGACAATGAATAGCTACGAAACACATTAAATACCAATCGGCCCCTGAATGTACACACATTGTAAATTGATGTAGTTTGTACAGACGAGGGCTGGCTAAGATGATGTGTGTCAGGCTCGCAGTCGTGCTAGGCAGACGCAGTGCACGGACTCAAGAGATTCATTGTTCTCCCACTGAGGTCATCGGATTCACGGGTCACACAGACACATGGGTTGTCTAGTAACAAACAGTCAGAGGTGGATTTGCAATGGATTGCTAAGAAAAATGTTAATAAACTGTAGTTTAAATATAAAAAAATAGAGAGCCATAGACACTTACCCAAAACAATCACCACGGTTTTCAGCAGAGACATCATTGTATCTCGGTTGCGTCGAGGTCCAGAGCTGTGCCGCGACATCCTCATGGTCCTCTGCCGCACATACACAAAGATGTGCGCATACAGCGTCACCATGACAACAAAAGTCACCAAGTTAAACACTGCCCAGAAGACCAGGTATGAGTTGCTGTACAGTGGCGCCATGTTGGAGCAAGACCTTAGACTGCAGATACAGTTCCAGCCCACACTGGGGATGGCACCCATGACTATGGACATGGTCCAGATTATAACGATCACCACAACCACGCGCCGGTTGCTCATGCGTGTGTGTAGCTGCATGCGGAACACAGTGATGTGGCGCTCGATGGCGATGGCGAGGAGGTTGGCCACGGATGCCGTCAGGCTGGTGTCGATCAGGCCCTGGCGCAACAGCCACGTGGAAACAGTCAGACGCCGCGTGTTTGGCCCGGTGTTGAACATCAAGTAGAAGTAGGCCAGTCCAGCAAAGAAGTCAGCAGCTGCCAGGTTGGCCATCAGGTAGTAGATGGGGAAGTGGAACCTCCTGTTGACGTAGATGGCGATCATCACCAGAAGGTTGGCGAGCATGATGAAGATGCACACGGTGATGCCCAGGCCCATCACCAGCCTGCTGACAGTATTCCAGTCTGTAGCGAGGTACTTGCCGCTGCGGTTGTAGAAGAAGGCGATGGTCTCATTGTAGTAGCACTGTTCGTCATCCATGGTGGTGGTGTTGCTCTCTGAAAGTAGAACATAAATATGCATAACATTAAAATACAGAGTATGTGAGTTTTGTTTACTTTTTTTATTACCCTGTAATCCACTGGTATCTGTGTGTACATGGCGTGACGTACTCAGAGGTTAAGGTAGTTTTTTAACCTTCATGTTCTTCACCCCTTCTCAGCTTCATGCATTCTTTATGGTATTTGGATGGTATTTAAAGTTCTGTTAAATTACGTGACTAAATCTAAGCCAACGCAAATTCTCCAAAATAAAACACAACCTAACATATTTTTCCCACTAAGTGCCGTACTGTGACCAGTAGGAGATAAACTGATGTTTGAAATTACTTTGGTGACTAAACACTGTATAAGAGGTGAGTTATTGAATAAAAAGCACATTTTCCAAGGTAAAAGCTGTAGTATATCATGACTATACCAATGATGTGTGAAGTTATTGAGTATTTTCATTTCTGATAGCATATATATAGACCAATGTAACATTTCCATCGTTGTCTACATTACTATAGTTACGTGGCGTTTGTATTTTGACAACAAACACCATCAGTTAGCTTTTCAGTTAGCTAAACTCAGTTAGCACACTGTTAGCTCCGCCCGGGAAAGATTAAATCACAGCACTATGTTTCAGAAGCAGTAGAAGCAACAGATAAGAGGATAACGTGCTGTTTCAAATTATTTGATGTTAGCAGATTAGTTTTCTTCCTAAAGGTTCAACCATATCTGGTTTTGATTGTAATGAGCTGCTGCTCTCCCCTCTTTCCAGCACTATGTACCAACAACACTGGCCTACATTGAAACTCAAACAGCATTTGAACTAACCTTCGCATTAGCATGGATTTAGTGGCATGACCTCTTTGTTTTTCCTTTTCCGAGCACATGTTCTTTTTCTCTTTTTATCCTTTTGTTCAGAATTACTTAATCTCCTCTTCAGGAAAAAAAACATTCATCTTTTGTAACGTCCAAAACACTGCTTAGTGTTTCACATACAGAGTGCAGTCATTGTTAGCGCAGAAGCAGCAGCTTTGAACGAGCCAATTAGGTCTATAAATGAGTTTGACCAACAAAACAAACCAAGGCCCAGTCCCATTTCCCCTTTGTACCCCTTCCACTGAACCCTTGTCCCTTGAAACAGAGTCACAAGAGGTAGCGGTTCAATTCTAGCTGAACAAATTGAGTTCAAGAACATAGAACCACATTTTTGTACACTATGGGAATATATAGTATGTACAGGTCAGGAAATATCTTCAATCTCCAACGTTAGCTTCATGACGGTAACAGTTTCCTTGGATTTGGTTAATCCAGAAACATTCTGTTTGAAGTTAACCCATAGTGGTCAGGGTGAGGGGTGAAACGGGACTGAACCCAAATCACTTGTTTACGGCACCACCGCCACACAAGGGTGGTGTGTGAGCAGCTGTGGGTGAGTTTTAATGTATCCCTGTATCATGAAACAGGAAGCAAGTGTGTTTTTTTTCTATCTGGTCAAGTTTTACAAGTGTGGAGAAGAAAAAAAAAAAGCACACAAGGAAACTGAGAGAACGAAGCAGCAGCAACACGATGCTTAAAAGTCAACTCACACACACAAGCAAGGGAACAGGAAGGCTGTGTGTCTGTGTGTAATAAGCTCCAGTCGCACACAGATGCTCACTAGTCTCTCTCATACAAACCCAGACCGGAAACAGGTCCTCAGGGCTAGAGACGAGTGTGTGTGTGTGTGTGCATGAAAGTGATCCATACACAAAGAGAGAAGAAGGGAGGACGCAACTGAAGAAACAAAAAAAAACAGGGGGCGAGGAATGAAAGAATGGGTATTAGACATTCTGGGTCAAAGGCCAGTGTTTTTGTGGAAGTCCTCTTCTTTTGATGTCCTCTCTAATACGACTGCTCAAATCCCTTAAACCTTTCTTTAAGGTCAGCACTGACACAAGCAAGAGAGTTTTTCCTCTTGGTCAAATTCATAACGTTATCCAAACCTAGACCTCCGAAAATGTCACATGGAAAATGAATGATCCTCAAGGGGAAACAATTCATCAAATAAAATAAAGGGTCACCCTTTTAGACAACTAAAACTTATATTTCAGTCCTGCTTTTTAGCTTCTCTTTCACATATAAACTCTGTATTTATGATGATTAACACAGCCAAAAACAACATTGCTCAGCAACTTTGCAGCTCTTATGTTCTTCAGCCAAAAACAAGTATTAGCCCAATAATAGCACAAAGGAAGTCATAATCCATTAAATGAATAGTTTTCTGGACTCTGTTTATATCCTCAATTTCCTGAGTTGGGGCTGATAAGGAGCTCCTTGTGCACGCGTGTTTGCTTGGAGTAGCTGTGATTTGTTTGAACAGCAATGGTAACGTTCAATTAGCCAAACGGATTCACGGCTAATACTGAATGGATTTGGACAGGCCAGATGTGGCTGCTTCATTTCTTTACGCAAGACAATAATATTTATAATAGAGCACCCTTTTGAGAGTGCGCGTGTTTTCGCAGCTTATCATTTGACGAACGGCTCAATGTAAAGACTGATGATTGAATCAAAGGTTTTCGTCTTCTCAACTGTTCGGTATAGATTAGTTCCTCAAATGAAACTGCTTACGTCTCATCATATATGCATAAGGAATAAGTTCATTTTTGGGGATGGATGGTGAGAATGCAGATTGTAACAAACCAAGGATTCTTGCACTCAATCCCTTTTCCGAGAGCGTCAGGGAATCTACGGTGGCCTTGGCATATGCGAGAGGCCTTCCAAATGTTAAATGGCTAGTTTGTTTGTTCAGTAAAGCGAGGCCTTTGCCTAAAGTACATATATTATTACTTATTCAAAGGCCACCAAAACCCAAAAGAAAATGTTTAAAAAGCACATTGCACACACACACAACCACATTTATGGATGGTATATTCAATTTTTGCACCAACATTTTAGTTTCAGTTTGGTTTCAGTCCCGTCGTTTTCCATTACTATAGTACTTCATCATCGTAGGCGGGTTCGGCGTAAGAAACGACGTCCGATTTTTACGTGACTCAAAGCAGCAAAGCAGTTGTTTCTGGTGTAACTGAATCATTACAGTTAATCAGTTACAGTTAATTACAAAGATTGGTTCAGTACTTCCTGTACGACCAGAGCACAGATTCTGTCTGACTATGAACGGGGATGTGATTCGGCTCACGATCACCTGTCTAAATACACCAGACTCCTCTGTTAAATATTGATTTTAGACATTTCCTAAATGTTGGAGATTAACTCATGTTTTCAGGATTTTTCAGACTTTTTAGCCGATCTACAGTTCGGCATTGTTCGCTTTGATCCTTGTGTCGAACGTCGGGCTCCTGACTCTTCCAGTGACGACACTCACTGACCAATCAGTGGCCGGCAGTCTGTCCACGTCACATTTTAGTCGACGTCAGAGAAGGTACTAAAAAAAGAATCAGGTACCAGGTACTACCACTAATAGTAAAGCAGAAAAAGAGAGTAGCTTTGAACTAGAGCTGTATAGTAGAAAAGTGTCACACTGATCTAAGCAAAATATGTGACTGTTGCTAACCCTCCAATGAAAAATGACAGTAGCCCAGAGTTTATAACGATGATGTCCGCAGTTATCGGGACCTACATGGGATTCTTTGGGTTTGTAATTGTTACAGCTGTAACTCGGCCATTAGTGGCAAAGCAGCAGCTGATTGACAGCAGCAGCACTAATGCAGAATAAATCCGAGGGGCCCCTCTGTAGTGACACTTGTCATAGCAGATGAAAGTCCAGTCTATTCTGCTCATCATCTGTGGTTCTGTTGCCATTAATCGTCTGCTGGGAGCGGTGACCGGGGCACGGGGATGCCTGAGGCGAGTCGTCAGCACCAGAGAGTGGCAGGAAGTGTCAGTGGCCTCTCAGTACACATTCTCAACACTTTCATCAGAGCCACGGAGCCTGGTGGCGGGAGACGCGTGCGTATTTGCTTGTAATGGGCCAGAAAAGACGACACGGACAGAGGGGTTTTCAGGTTTCTGTGCCGTTTCTGTGCACCTGGGCGTGTGCTATGTCTGCACTATAAAAGACAAAGTCTGAATTACTACGTTGTTTAAGTATTTTGGTGAGAGGAACGTTTGGGAGTGTGTGTGTGTACTCCACTGTCTTGAAGGCAAGGTGTTAAGGATTGAGAACAAGACGCCCGCTGTGCCTGAGTGTGTATTGACACGCTATCTTAATGTGTGACAAAGTCTGGCTGTGTGGAAAGAGAGGAAAGTGGGTTTTATGTGTGTGTGTGTGTGTGTGTGTGTGTGACTTACAGAGTATGAATGGACCACCCTGGAATCCTCACAAATGAGGTCATAACTCAGGCATCAGCACCAAACGCTGCACTGCATTCAACGTATAGTTTGAGCAGCATTCATAGTGAGGACATAATGTATTCCCTAACCCCTTACCCTAACCTTAACCATCACAAAACCTCAAAAACGTCATTGAAAATGTCCTCACTTTCTCAAGTTTTGTGATCCTCACAGAGATTCCCATTCTAGAACACACACACACACACACACACACACACACACAGAGTAATCTCTGCTTCCTCTCTGACTTTCTCTCTATTACCAAATATGTTTGCATGAGACGATAAGCCACAGTATGAAACAAAAGACGAAACGACACACCCGCTCATGAGGAGATCCTCAGCTGTTGAAAAGCTGCAGGGACGCAACAACCAGACCGAAGGCCCGGCGTACGGACACCTGCCGCAAAGCTGCTCCAGGCACGACACAAATGTCTTAAGAGAGGCATTTAAGATGCTCTCGAAATGAGGCGCGGCGCGTTGTGTTGTCATCAAGCAGCGGAGAACGGTTGCACTTTCTGGATACGAACGATGTGTCTAGGCCTGAACGATTTAGGGGAAATATCTAATCTTTTACTAGGTTATAGATTTGAAATGTGATGGCGCACCATCCAAACTTATTTACTCTATGAGTTGTATAAATATGTGCATTTCCATTGTCAGAAAGTGTGCCAAAATAACCAATCCTGAATTCACTTCTGGGCAACAATGGAAACATAATGGGATACTGTGCTTTACCACCTTCATCTTGTTGATGAACATTGTACGTATGAGTGTTTCCTTCTTTGTTGAATTTATTGTTGCGCTACTTCTTTTATTCACAGTTTCTGTCCAGTGATTATGTTGCTTCTTTGCTAAATGTGAGCTGTGTAACTTGCTTTGTTGACAATTAAGCTCAACTACTGCTAAACCTACTAGTACCACTATTGCTACTTCTATGTCACGCCGTTTATACAGCTGACGCAGACGTCGCCATCAGGGTTTACTGTACACCGAACCACTTTGCGCCGAGCTGAAAGTGCACTGTAGCACTTGATGGAAATGCTTTTATACACTTGTTATGCACAGGGATTGTTTGACTGTCTGCAAAGTAAAAGTGTTTCCAGTCACCACAGTACAAGAAAACATGGGTTTTATACGGAATGGCAGAGTTACCACTCTCTGGGTTCATTTATTGATACATATTTTCCTTATTTCAACGACATTAAACGTGTTCAGAGTGAATGCGCTGCGTGCCTGACCGTCCTTTGTGTTTTCTTATCTCTGGTTGAACAGAGATAGACTGACCTGGTTCAGTCAGGTCTGTGTTAGAACAGGAGCGAGATAAAACTCCAACAAAGTCTCCAAACTATTCAGCATCCAAACCTTCTGCTCGCCATTGTTAATAAAGTCCTGACAGAAATAAAGCTTGGAGGGAAACATTTTGGACATGTTATTCCTGCTCTGAGAGAAGATTTAGACTTTTATTATTCTTATTTATATTGAACATCATTAGTGTGTCGAACAGTTGCCATTCCCTGATCTGGGAGTATACTCTGCGTTTGTGTGTTAATGATTTGGTTTGTCCAGTAAAAGTAAAACTAATCTGTAATTCTTCTCTTGGAGAACACAATACTCCTTTGGTTTCGGGAGGTTTGGAGCCAAATGACGCTGAATTGAATGTTTAATAACAATGTATAAGGTTAATCATCCAAATAGCAAATATTGTATGTGTTTCCCAACATTTTTTTTCCCTCTGGTTTGTGTTGATTTTTCAGGAAAATTGTCATTTCACAACGGTTTATATTTTAACAACCTACTGGTTAAAGATTAACTACTGTGCAAAAAGGTCATCCCTTTAACATGGAGCAGTTTATGAAAGCAGAGACATTGAAATGTCTCACAGGTGGAACTTTTCAAAGCCTGGATGGAATGTTGCAAACATGTATCAAGGAAAAGTGAGAGTTTCCATGTTTTCCTTCTTTTTCTTGTCATGTCTCGATTACATGACCTCTGAAATGTTTCTTGTTCCTTTCCTTAATGTCCTCTCCTCCCCTCCCCGGCTTTTCCTCTCTCTGTTTCATCTGATTTCATTCTTGTTCTCATCTCTCCACCTCCGTTTTTTATCATTCCAGTCCTCTCCTCTCCGTCTCTTAACTCCCTTCCACAGCAAACTATCTTCCCTTTAATACACATTCTCTCCCTTTTCCTCATCATCTGTCATGCTTTCCTCCCCTGTCTCCTCCTCTCCTCTCCTCTCCTCCCCACCTCCTCCTTCTCTGCCACCTCCCCCCGTCTCCTCTTGCCAACTCCACACACAATGTGCCCATTGTTTCCGTACAGCCGCCAGAGAAAGCAGAGAAACAGCACTTCTGCAAACCCAGATATACACAAACACACACAGGCTCTCTTTCTGTAACTTTCTTTTTAACATCATGGGCGAGTGCACATGAACACACACACACACACACACACACACACAATCACACATACTCTCAAGCTGCTGCTGCTCTGGACGGTCAGAGCTCGGGACAAGGGCTGGATTGAGAGGTGGTGTTGAGTCATACGTGACTGCAGCCGTGACGGGCTGATTCACGGCTCGTCAGAGAGAACTGTCCCCCCCCCTCCGAAAAACACTTAAACACTTCCATCGAAGGAGATAACCGGTTGCTGCTAAATGAGCGCTCTGTGGAGACTGACTGTAAAGGCTTCCCCAGCGGCTTCTGGTGAAATTTGTGAAAAGCCACTTAACGCAGAACTGGCAGCCAGCGCCGTAAATTAGGACGAGCGCTCGTTTCAATTTGACTATAAAGTCCGTAGCTTAGTTACAAGCGAGATCCATCCCGTGGGTTATTATCTGCAGAGCAATGTGCAACACATTTATTTTTTTTTTGCAGAAGTCCATTGAATAAGCTTCTTTGCTTTAAGGCGTTTCTGCGATGATCTGTACCACATGTCTGAGTGCAGCACGTTTGTAGGTTAAACAGAATGAGGAAGGACATACATACATCCTTCCTCAGAAATGCAGTGTAGTGCGACATGAGCTGTTTGACACAAATACATGTGTACACAAATAGCAATTTGTGGCGTTTCCTTTGACAGCTAGTGGTCACATAAGTCAATGTGAAGTGTCTCCACACAGGGGATTTTACAGTTAAACTGAAGTCAATAAAGGACCTCGTGTTTACAGATTTAAACAGCGACACTATCCACATTTATACTGATTCCCCTATAAGCCTTTTTCTATTTTAAGTGTGTTTGTATGAGTTATTCATACATTATGAACAGCATTAAGTAGTTTTCAGCCTATTCCGACTGGACACTGAAGTTTGTAAAACTGCCCACTCTCTCCACACCAAAGTCCAAAAAAAAAAGAATCAGCCATTTTTCATCCATTTTTCATCGCGGACTTAAGCAGGTGTAGAAATGAACACTCAATAAACATAATCTATTATTCAAAGTGCGTTATTCTGTTGGGAACTAACTGGGTTGCAGACAACTTATGACTCTGATACAACAAAAAAGGAATTGTGTTTCTCATTGAAGTGAAAAAGAGTGTCCATCTGGTCTTCATTGTGTCTTTCACGCATGGCACAACATGGCACCGGGCCTGCTTCTGTGTCTTTACAGCAGTGACCAAGCACTAATACACCTGGAGAGACTTGTTGCCTTATTCATTCAGATTCAATCCGAACAATGTGGCTGATGAGTAAAACCCTGCAGCATGATGCAATACAAAGGGACATGACGGAACTCCAAGTTTCCCTCGGCTCAAGTGTGTGACATTTGCGTTGAACTACAGCCATTGAACCGCGACTGAATCCACATGAGCGGCCTGTGCCATATGTGTCAGCTCTCTCTGCAGTTTATCGTCGGGTGTGTTCAGTCGTTCTCTGATGAAATCACACCGTTGGACGCCGATTCCTCCGATTACATCACCGCAGTTCAGATACAATGTGGGGTTGCGTCAGCGCGAGTCTGCAGAGACTTCAGGGTTTGACTCTTTTTTTCTTTTCTTTGTTCAATTATTTATCACGTATTTCTCCGAGCTGTCACTGGTGATATTCAATAGTGCTGCGCTCTGACCCAAAACACACAAACGTGTGTGTGCGTGTGCGTGACAGACAGAGTGCAGGAGACTTCGGAAATATCACAGCGCTAGATCATTAGACATAATCTAATCCCATTTCAGCCCTTGCCCCTATCACTTAGTCTTACCCCTTTATTGGGCGTTCCAATATTTGTTGAGGTAGAAGGGTTTCCATCTTGGTACAGTAAAGCCCTGGGTCAGGCTTGTATTTTGACTTGGTAGGTGGGGTGTGCGCTGCGCCCGATGGCCGAATCAGTGAGATACGTAGCGTGACATTGTACCAGTGCAACGGCAACCAACAACAACATCAAACATGAGACAACAACACAATGGACAACAATGGAGGACACCCAGCAGCTCGGTTTGTGGTTGACGTCAAGTTTGTATGAGAATAGACTTCATCTGACTGTCATGGGTCTAGCTCCACCCATGCTATACCATTATCTAGTGTTGTAGTCAAGACCACCTAAACCGAGACCAAGTCCACAGTGTATCGAGACCAAGACAAGACCAAGACTTTGAGGGGTCGAGACTGAGACAAGACCAAGACTGTTAGCGTCGCTTTGCAGAATTTGCACGTTGCGCTGTGTTTTCTTTAGGAGGTATTTAGGAGGTAAAAAGTCTTTGTGGTTCAGGTAACCAAATGTTATTATAGATGAGTTGGCTGACATCTTCTCACGGCCTCTTCTCCTGTCACTCACATGCACTTTTGTGGGGGGCGTGTGAAAGGGGGCGGGAGGGATGACAGTCGTTAATGGTGACAAACATTTCAATTGAGTCAAGTTATTGGTTGTACTCGAAGCAATACGATATACGCAAAATTACAGTAATGATATTAACAAGTTAATCCAAAAATGCACAGCCAATTTATTGATATCCCCACAGTTGTGGTCTTTACAGGTCTTGAAATAAAATTCTGAGTCCGCTTTGACCGAGACCGAGACAAGACCGAGTCAATTCCGAGACCAACCGACCAACCGAGCTCGAGTACTACAACACTACCGTTATCTCTGGTATCCCAAAGGAAGGGTTTCCGAAAAATGGAACAGTTGGGGCGGGTTATTTTGGTACTTTGCCGGAAAAAAATTCATACCGTGCCAAACTGAAGTGTTTAACTTGGTGGAAACACAGCTTTAGAGCTAACTAGCCCTTCAAACAGAGATCTTCAACTCTTCAAAAGAAGGACTGAAGATATTTCCCAGATTAACTGAATCCAAGGAAACTGAAGTTGCTCTCATAAAGCAAATAATGTCCATAGTCCACGATAACAATAACTACATAACAACAGCTGAAAGTGACTTCATAGATGTAAGATTTCCACCACAAACTCAGTTCCAAGTAGCAAGGGACAAGGGGCAAGGGAATGCGAAATGGGACTGGACTTCAGTTTTGAGGTTCTTTATAACCATAATGGCTGACCAGGGCGCTTGTGGTCCTTCAACACACAGAAGAGACAACCGAGGAGCTTTTATAGCTCAGAACTGGAATGTTCTTGACCGGCCAACTGGGTCACCAGACTCGAGTCTAACTGAGCTCGCTTCACTTTGCTGGAGACAACAGTAAATACAAAGTAAGCGTTATTTATGTTGTAGCAAGCCGGTATTTACAAGGAGAGTTTTTAAAAGGCACTTCATCTTATATATCATCATATATATATATATATATATATATATATATATATATATATATATATATATATATATATATACGTATGCTTTATGCATGTGGACACTTTCTCCTGTTGTTCCTGGCAGATCAGTCTGTGAACTGACTTCCTCAGGTCTCTCCACAAATGTTTCCTGGGGTTCACGTCAGGGCCTCAGTGGGGCCATTCAAGGACATCCAGCGTCAAAACATGCACACTTGTCTCGTCTGTAGGCCGTGCTTTGGTTTTTAAAGGTGAACAACAATCCCTGTGTGAAGTTGTGTGCACTTGGCAACAGGGTGTCCCACAAGGCCGACAATTTAACCTTGTTTTTGTGTGTTTTTTATTGAACTTTTAAGACTTTTGACCTTTATAATAATGGAGGAGGGAGTTTCTTTGGTTCCTCTTTCGGTGTCAAACATGATTATGCTGAGTCATTTCTATGACTTTATATTAAGTTTTGAGAAAGGTTTGGCAGATGCAGCCAAATGTGTGAAAATGTGTCGCTGAGGCTGTGCATGGATTGTGAGTCAATCTCTGTCAGTCTCTGTGGTTGGACGTGCACGTCGAGGCCTAGCACACTAACCCTCAGCTGATTTGGTTATGTGGTCATTTATCATTGTCTATTTTTATGTCATGTTCCAACAAGTCCAACGTTAGGGGCACGATTGTATACAATAGAAAATATAGAAAACCCTTTCTTCATCTTGTTCTCTTTCATCTTTTCCTCTCCTGTTCAGTCTGAAAAGAGCAAATGTGGAAATCTTCACAGGGTTTTGATTTTTTCCAGGATCTCCAACCCGACCTTTAAGTTGTCATCCTTGCAATAGGTTGGTCTTCACTGCATTTTTAAATATATTACACAGTGAATAGTGAAATGAGCTTTGACTTAAATCAAACAAACTGCAATTGCAAAATGTAGATATTTTCCCTCAAATTGTCCAGCACTTGTGGCTGTGTTGGGACAAATTCAGACAGGCATGTGTTCAGGGTTTTAGGTCTGTCTGATGCTGTTTTTGACTGTGGCTGCCCAGAACATGCTTCTGACCACTGACCACGACGTGTGACAAAGCACCAGCAAGACCCTTCTCACTGCAAACCAGACAAACGTGTGATCAGTAGTGCATCACATTTGTTTTTTTTTAAGTGTGCCAACGTGATCGCCAGCTTAAGAGCACGTTGTGGTCTGTGGTCAACAATCTAAGACATGGTCTGACCCAGGAGTTAAAAAGAGAACATTTTGAAAAGAGGGTAATGGTTATAGTGAGAAGATCCACAAGCAGTAAAGAGATGATTTAGTGATGTTCTTCTAGGTAATTTAACAGCCCGTCCTGCCACAATAACTCACAGCATGTGACTGGGATACCTGCGTGAATGTAGAAGCAATCTGGACGCGAGGAGTTAAGAATGGGTGGAATGCGGGTCCTCAGACGAGGGGGAGGAGAATTCGGCCTTTCACTAATCACAACACAGATGTTTCGAGGACCCTCTCTTCTGACGGATGTCAGAGCTCATGCAGTGAAACATAAAACAATGTTCATCACAGGAGACGTTAACGTCTTTGCAGCGGGTGACATGTTTAGTGTCGGGAGTCAGAGGCGTCGGCTCTCGACCTTCACATTTTCTTCTCCTGGAATCTCAAGAGCGGTACGTTTAAGTTAAGGATGAATGAGTGCAAGTGTGCGGACCGATAAGAGTGCGTCGCTTCCCTGGTTACTCAGGAAACCGCTGCACTCTTTCGTGTTCCCATGACTGGAGAGCTATTGTGTGATATCCATGGTGACACAGCTTGATGATCCACTCATGGCTAAGTCTTAAGATACAGGAGGGATCTTCTGCAAGAGTGCTTTGCATGAAAAGGCAGACGTAAGGGATGAAGTCAAGTTTGTTTTTCGCTCTCTCCTCTCTATTATGTCATAACACTGTAACCCTAAAATTAGCAGGTAAACCTGGGATGAAGACACTGAGAAAAAAAAAAAGGTGATTGATGTCATTCTTATTGCCGACTTTGGACTTTTGCATCTTTTACTTTAACCTCTCTTTAACTCAACTGTTTAGATTACACGAATGATGAAACTGTCTCCAGTTTTAAGGTATGGATCACTAGCAAAATATAAATGTTAATACCATTGTTGGAGGGTTTTTAACTAGTTGGGTGAGCTGAGTTTTTAAATATCCACAACTAACAAGAGAAAGCTGAATCGCTCTTTCTGGGACTTTTCTCATTCAAGAGAAATAACATCTCAAATGAATGTCATGGCGGATGAGAACCAATCAGAAAGCAAATGAAGTGTTCTAACTAAATCACAGCCTGGTTGTAATCTCAGATCACAGGCTACCATTGCTGATGACCCCATGCTCTATTTATCCCCATTCCACCCACAGCTGGAACTGTTGTCCACGGTCTCTCCCTATTTCAACTCCTGCTAAATATTAACATCAAACATTAAAACAAACCCCTTTATCAAGACATAAACAAACCCTTTGATTCAAAAAGCTTAAAGGCCATTAAATGTGTCTCAGGGTAAATGTTCCTCACACTCCACTGTGGCATCAAAGACCCCCTGAGGTCTGTGGCAGTGGGTGGTAGGTAAACAGTGACCTCACTCTGTGTTGTGAGGACACAAATAAACACACCTTTTGAACCCCAGATTAATGAGGTAACATCAAATGGGGAAGGATAACATGATGGGAGCATGTGGATTTTGTTAGACCTAATGACATAGCCAGGGACCAATATATTGTTTATTTGTTTTTTTTTGCAAACAAAGACGGCGGCAACTGGCAAGAAAGAAAAGGTCATTCAATGACCAGAAAGCATCTCGAGTTTTCTCACAGCTTAATCTTATGTCATAAGTCTTTTAACTTCTGACTCCAAATACTGACAGGAGAATTGACCCAAACTTTAATTGTGCCACCTGTATTTCCACATTCCCACTGGTCAAACAACTGATTTAATCCTTAGTTAGTAGTTTTGACCAATGGGAATGTGTTTTCTCAGCATTCACTTGCAGGTCAAATGACTAAGAAGGTTTTATCTGCTTCAGCTCCAATCGACCTTAGTGGGAAAGCAAGGTCCGCCCTAATTTCTGCTTTGTTTGCCTCATTTTTTGAAAACTCTGATGTTAGGGCATTCATCTTCCATCCATTAGCATCACCATTAGTCATGACTGCATTTAAAGAACACTTTGCAGAGTCTCTATCTTCAAGAAACTCTTGAAGACTCATCTCTTTCAAGAGCAACTCTCTAAAATCTCTCCACATGATGATGTGACGTGCTTATGTGAATGTCAAAAGTCCGATTTTAGTCAGACTAAGACAATAATTTGGTTTTCTCAATGTCATGTGAACACTTGACTTAAGAAATGTCTTAGTCGGACTAACATAGCTGGATATTGCAATTCATAGTCCGATTACTCCTGCATGTTACTCCTGCTTAGTCGGACTAGAGTCGGACTTGCCGTTCTGCACATGCACCGCTGTTTGTTTTGAGAGAGATACAGCGCCACCTACGGAGGCGGAGTCAGACATATGTGGCCAAAAAACAAAGTTTTCTCCTACCCATATACACTTAGACTCTGCAAGTTGTCCCATTGCCTGTCTTAGTCGGACTATATGACCTTAGCTTGATTAAAATGTGCATGTAAACGTACTGACTAGCAAACTAACTTTAACTAGCATTTCATACAGCACCACCTATGGAGGCGGAGTCAGACGTACGTGGCCAATAAATCGATTTTCGCCTTCGCATGTATACTCGGACTCGACAAGTTGTCCAATTGCCTGTCTTAGTCAGACTATATGACCTTACCTCGATTAAACTATGCATACAAATGTACTGACTAATCAACTAACTTTAACTAGCATTTCGTATACTTGGACTCGGCAAGTTGTCCGATTGTCTTAGTCAGACTATGACCTTTGCTCAATTCAACTGTGCATATAAACATACAGACTAACCAACTAACTAACCTTAACTAGTCTTCAGCACTTTCCATTCCTCCACTTATGACTTCTTTCCTCCTAATGGTTTCTCGCTGCTCCCTCACTGTAATAAATGTCTCGGAGTGCATCCATTTTTAATGAATGTTTTCTGGTAACACTAAAAGTTTAATAAGCCGATCACTTGTAAGTGGCTTTGGATAAAAGCATCTGCAAAATGTTTTGGAGGGTTTGGAGGATAACTTCTGCGTGATAGGGTTTTTGGGGGGGGCGGCTGAGAAGCTTATGAGTAAAAGCAACAATTAAACAAAGAAAATTTCACTGTCAACTATTAGTTTACGATCTACCGCAACTACATTGTTCAACAGACCTCCTTTGAATTAAATGTTACGACTCTCCGGGGAGATTAGAAAACCTCCTCTGTGGACACAAGTATTTCACAACAGCCCCGGTCTCACTTAAGATTTTCTCAATTTGGAAACGTTGGGACGACTTTGGCAAACAATGCAACTTGAGCAGAAAATATAAGAAGACATTTTTAA